>NC_028645.1:9230620-9231377 GCF_001406875.1 Solanum pennellii
CAGGCACGACGGGCCGTCACAGGCTGCGTAATCCCAGGCTGGGTCAGATTTCTGTTAAGTAATTTAAGGGGCGTTTTGGACTATTCCTGCTTTAATTACAAAGTTAGGGGGTTAATGTTAATAAGTCTAATTACTTGGGGTTAAAAGAGGTAACCTTGAGTTAATTAGTGGGTTATTATTACCATCTTTTATACTTAATTATATGCTAATTAGGGTAAAAGAAAGAGGGTTTGAATAAGAAAAATAGAAAGAACAAAGAGAGAGAGAGGATCGAACGAGAAAGAGGAGAAGCGAAGAGGAAACAAAGTTTTGGGGAATTCGCTTGCTTGATCAAAATTCTTCGGTGGAGGTAGGTTATGGTTTTTTATGTTATTCGTAGTAAACTCTTAATAGCGAATGATATGTATTGGGTAGCATTGTAAACCCTTCTATATGCTTAATTGTATGCTTGTATGAATGTGATTATATAATTGTGATAAAATAAGCATGATGAAGCTATTGAATCCCAAATCTTGAAAAACCCTAATCTACTTTGTTAATGAGATTGATGATGCCTTAGTATAAAAGAAGGCTTGATGAACTAAAGTAATGGGGTTGATGATGCCTTGGTATAAAAGAAGGATTGATGAATTAATAGAATGAGATTAGTGGAGCGGGTGTCACGAACAGATACATAGTATTAGGGGGACCGGGTGTCACGAACCGACACGTAGAATTAGGGGATCGGGTGTCACGAACCGACACGTAGAATTAGGGG
>NC_028645.1:9232524-9249697 GCF_001406875.1 Solanum pennellii
TCTAGCTTGGACTGGATCTTCTTCCTCATGTCTTGATGCCTTGAAGTTCCGTCATGGACTAGATTTTGTTTATTTTAGCTTCTTAGAATACTCTTAGTTTAGTAATTTGATAATAGATGTTCTTGTGGTGATGACTTCCAGATTTTGGGGAATAATAGATGTTGAATTTTAGAAGTTATTGAATTGGGTTTTATTAATGAGTTTAAGTCTTCCGCATTACTTTCTGTTGATATTATATTGAAATGTTAGGGTTTAGATTGGTTGGTTCGCTCACATAAGACGGTAAGTGTGCGTGCCAGTCGCGGCTCGGTTTTGGGTCGTGACATTATGGATCCTACATCTCTAGTTGTAGTCTTACTTTATCTAGTATAGACCTTTGACTTATGATACACAGAACTGTATGAATTTAGCGATTGACCTGGCTCAAGGTAAGTTAAAACAGAATAGCTTACCAGAATGTTTTAAGTCCTCTACTCATGTTCTTCCATATCTCCTAGCCAGCTAACTCCATATTCACCCAGATGAATAAAATTTGCAGTGCATATCCCATCTAGTACGCTAGCTCTAGTCGATATCTGGTCCAGCTTCCTTATTACTCGAGACCTCCAGTATGGTCTCACAATAGGGAGCTCAAGTGTTGGAATAGCTAGAGTGGAGTATTACTCTCAAAATTTGTTTGCACAACAGTTCGGGTTGACGCAGACTGTTCCTCTTCCTCCTCAAAAGTCTGTCAATGCTTCCTTATAGAAATGATCGCTTTTAATTTAGAAAGTTAAATTAGAGAAGTAGATTCAAAGTTTGACCAATTTAAGAGAAAGTTCTCAGTTGTCGAATTTCATCCTAATCTCAAATATATGCCATCGTTTGAGTCATGGTGGTCTACTTATATAAGTAAAACACTGACCGAAGCAGCTGTGCAGATCCTACATAGGATTATTGGTGAGGAAGCAATAAAGAAGAGAAGGAACTAAGGTATTTTATATGAAACTTTAATTGTTCATGTATAATACACTCAAAACTCGTTATAGTGCATAAAAGTTAGATTACATCAATGGAAATAAGAAATTATCGTGTTAATGAATGGGTTGGACCCGACCATCCAAGTTTGCGTAAACATCTAAACTTTAGCAACCAAATAGATTTAGAAACTGAATCTTCTTATAAATGACTTTTTGCCTTCATTATTCAATGTAGGTAAAGTTTAATAATAAGTAGAAAAATAAACAACAAGATAACTAACCAATCACAAAACAATTAATTTCAATATAACTTGCCTTCAAACTAAACAACTCCAAACTTTCTATAGTAATCATTCAAACTTAGAAACAAACACTTGAATTTAGCCTCAACCGATAAATAAATACTTCAACTTTGAATATGCACATATGGATGTCTCAACTTGTCTTCATTGTTGCATGATCTTCGATCGAAATTCTAAGTATCTCCAAAATTTATGTTTAGTGTAAATGATGGATGTCCATAAAACACAATAGTGACGAGTAGAATGTTGATAGTTGTAAGTTGAGTCAAAGTGAAGTTTCTAAATTTTTATTTTTCAAATTAGAATATTTATTTATCCAAGACAAGTGTCTCGCTATGTACTATGGTTTTTAAAAAAACCTGAATTCAACTTTCAAGATTGAGACCCCCGCGCGCGCACACACACACACAAGAGAAAGGGGAAAGGCCATTATCATTCAGTTCTTGGTAAGCTTAATTTCTAGTTCTTTTTCATGTAAGATATTTTTTCTTATTTCTTTTTTTCAGTTGATCGATTAAGTCAGTAATTTTACCAAGGGGTGCGATATATGAAAAAGATAATATATGAATTGGCTTGAGGATTCAACAAATACTATAGATACATACTTAGTAATTTTAACATATATAAGTAGTGTAATATTTGGAAAAGCAAAACCATATGAAAGTATATATAGCTTGAACAAGATCCAATATATCCAAGAAGATATGATGAATTATCAAGTTTTGTTGGATAAGAAAATTAAAATACTTTAGGTTACTCTAGATGGGCTATCTGTCAGTGTTAATTCATGCACTTGTAAAAGTATGTTTGAGGTTGATAACTCAACTGTCTTCTTGGATTTTATATTTGTGCATTTTTCAAGTATTCTCATTTGTAATATAATCATAGAGTACTGTATTACAATTTTTTTTATAATCATATAATTGCTAATTTTCTCTAGATCTTATTTTTTTCTTGCTTGTTAATTAGTAGATGTTCGTTTCCTCATTAGTATTGACAAGGTAAGGCCTAGACCCCCTTGCTTGTGCTTAGTTTTATTGATTATTTTTTTATTTTAATAAAAATATAATAGACGCTCTGTCTACCGGTATAAATTGAAAAAAAATAAGTAGTGTAATTTTTCGTTGAAGGGATTCGGATGAAAATCTAAGCTACACCCCTGCCGATAGACCCCTAGCTTGACAAAAAGACTAATTTCTGAATTAAATCAACCTATAGAAAATATCAAAAACAAAGAAATTAGTCATTTGTGCTTTGCAGGAAAGAAGGATTTAATGACCTCAAATTCAATTGATCCATTGATTTTCAAATGGGTTGCTGGGATATATTATCATATACACCATACGTATATTGAATAACTACATCAAAAATATTTTGTAGCAACACTTAAATATCAGTAATAGCTTAATTACAACTAATTTATTAATGTTAATATCTTCATTACCCCAATATATATATATATAGAGTCAATCACTAGTGACGAGTATATCTTAATACTCTTTATAAATGTGGCTAAAGTTTATATAGACATTGAATCTAATGACAATTAACTAAAGACAACTTAATTTGTATCACTCCGTGTTAATGTGCGTAGTTATTACTGCTAAAATTGTATTTATTATACCGAATATAGCAGTTGAAGATGTCGAAGAATTAATTGTGATATCTCAACGATTTCCAATGCAACAAGTTCATGTTCAAAGATCAAATTATTGGTTCTAATAAAATAGGGAAACACAGAATGATTGAAATGACTTTCAATAATTTTACTAAGCATTGAGAGGCTTTAAATATCCAACATAAAATACATAATTTGCATAATTTAAAAGTTAAACAACATAAAATATCTCAAAAACATAACAAACTAACTAAAATTTGAAATTCAAATTTATGCAAACTAAACAACTTATTTTGCTAAAAGTTTCTACAGTAACTAAAAGAAAACTTCAAAACTCCTCCTTTGCCTGAGTTACTGCATTTGAAAAATATGTCCCTCCTCAATTTTTTCGTCGGTAGTTTATGGTGGACTTTTTCCATTTTTTTTAACATGCAAAATTTCTTCTTTCTTTTTCTTCTTCTGATTTTGTTATTAAAAACCACATCAAATAATATTACTTGTGTAGATGTTTTTTGAAGTTACTTTAATATAATCTTTTGTATAATTTACTGATAGAGGTAGTTAGGATTTTTCTTCCATCACAACCTCACGTATCACATAAGTTTCAAAATATGGTTTTCTGCCAGGACGTTAACTAAGGTGCAGCATGGTAGGAAACAAAAGTTATATTTGCTTTCTTCTTTTCATAATTTTTTAATAATGGTGTGTTGATTGTTCTGGTGGAAGTGCAGAATATGTTTGAATGACATAGGTTGGAGGGATAAAAGTCCAGTCGGCGAGTACGACTTGGACCTCAGTTGGACTCAAGAAATTTTGAAATTGGAGTCTGTAAAACTCGACAAGGGTGAATCACCGACCAGGTCGATGATCTTGATTTTGTATTCCGTTTGGACCCCCACAATAACTAGAGGTCCTCTAAAACTAGACGGGGTAAGTTCCTATTCGGTTGGCAAAACATATGTCGTCGAATGTGGGATAACTAGATGGTTGTTAAAGTCAAAAGGTTTAAAATTTCATACTCATTCCTTTTCCATCACTTCTATATTGCATAACTAACATCCAGGCAATATTTTTTGTATTCCTGCATTTTTATAACATTTAAGTCGTCAAGATTGTGTTCGGAGTTGGATATCGTTGCCGCCTAGATATTCAACTGTATTATTCAGCATATAATGTTAATTTTCCGAACCTTGAATTATTCTTTAGCGATTTGTACTCATTTGCAATGATTTCTATATAATGATGTGTGTTAGGCCTCTCTAATTGAACTTTTATGCTTGTGTGCCTATTTTATTTTGAATATCGTGCCTAAAATTCCTATATTGTTGAATTCCAGAGTATTTTGTCGCTTAAAATTAATTAAAAGTTCCGGATATTGTCCAAATATTTTTGGGTTTAGTCGAGTGAAGTCATAGTGACCTACATTTGTGTCAAATGACGTAATTTTCCCAATGATAGAGCGGTTGAAATCATTCTTAAGGGCAAAAGTTGTCAAATGGACAATTTTTTTTAAATTGGGAGTAGTCTGATTATCCCAGTGTTATGAGTTATCTTGTTCTATGTCTAATTGACATTTTTATCGTCTTGATTTTGTTTTTGGGAGCTGCAGGACTATGTTTGGGATGTTGGGTGAAAATAGGCACGTTGGGTCGTTTGGCAAGGTGAGTCGATCTCGCCATACAACTTGGCGGTTCGGTGAATTACCCTGTATCACCTCTTATTTCATTTTTAATATTGAGTTGGGTTCTTTAACTTTCGCCGACAAGAGTAAGTTCACTAAGTGCATTCTATGACTGGCTGAAAGTCCTTCATGATCACCCTTTATGCGCCCCCAACCCCCAAAATGCATTGTAAATTTTGTAGGCTAGTCCTCGCTCACCAAATACTGTGAGCGGTTTGCCGAAAGGCCCTTCCTATAACGAACATGCTATATTTTCTTGGAAATTTTGAGCCACTACTTTCGGCGTGGCTAATCTAAGTTGCATAAGAGATTCTGAAACTCACCAAGCAGAACAAGGAGTCTATCTAAAACTAATTTTCTACAATTTTTCATGAATCAACTCTAACTCTTTTTGATATATTTAAATATATGGCAAGAACCAATCTTTACATGCCACCCTATAAGAGATCAAGAGGGATTGTGATAAAGGGGGAGCCGATGCACCTAACAACAGGAGGACAAAACCTCCAAAGGGAGGCAAAGTCAAAGAATAAAATCCATCATATGAGGTTCTAGACCATAAATCTTGATAGTGAGGGGTCCCAAGCTTCATTTCCTAAGTCGGATGATAATAAACAATTACATTCTCGGATGGATGATATCCTTGCTAGGTCCCTTCCTAACTCGTCTAGAGTCTCAGTTGCCTCCTCCCCAGAAGATACAGTTCCAAAACCGACACCTCTTGTACATTCACTTCCACCTACGGTCCCTCTTTCCCAAATCATTAATAGTTTGAAAAGTAGATGAGTTGCATAATATTTTTGAAGAGAAACTACTTTCTACAGAGGTCCTTGAAGGCATATACTCCACGTTGAGGGACACCCTCAATGGTTTGATCAGTTCACCAGGTCCCGAGGCCCCTACATTCCCACATAGGTCCACAAATTATATACAACATATATAGAGTTGGTTCCCAAGGGGAAGAAGAAGGCTAGTACCTTCAAATCGGTGAAGTCCGTCATAGTACGGGGAAAGAAAGTTGTGTCTAGTGGCAACCACATTAATATTGTACTTGGAAGAGATTTAGGTGATACAAAGGTGTATAAAGGGTTCCTTACCATTCAGTCCGTGAATGACTCGCAGGGGTAGTTTGCACAACTGATTTACCTTACAAAAGAAAGGTCTACTAGGGCTACCTTACAATGGCGACAAGAACCTCATCATGACATTCCAAAGGATTTATATGATGCCGTTCAAGCCAATAAACCTTAAGTCTATCATTCTCTTACTTGAAGGATACCATTACGGCTTTCGACTTCAACAAAATAACCTTACCACTAGGTTTAAGGTTCGACTTAAAGGACCCTCTTAACGTAATTTAAGGTCACATGTCATTCATATGGACAAGACTAAGACGAGCTAGCATCCTAAGTCAAGACATCCCATATTAACATTCATACATGCATCAAGTAATGGACACAAGTCAACCAAGACAAGACACAACGTACTTTACTTTGACATATATTACATGTACTTCTAGAAGCACTTAGAAATAACCCTTATAACCTTTATACTTTCACATTGATTATCATGTAATAGATAGTATTCAACTTCACAAGATCATCATAATACTTCAAGTTGTTGTCAAAAAGGCCATAATCATCATATTACTTAAAAGAACGCCGACAAGGCCACATCAATTGCAGGTAAAACACATAACACAGCCACCATAAGTGGATCCTACAAGTCACAACATAATTAATTCTAATAATAATAAAATAGAGGGAATAGGGCAGTGTACCACAACTCCATCCTCAATACTTCAACCAAATACTAAACCATCCAATTCAATACTATCAGACCCTTCCCCATGACCATGAACATCAATTAAATGCATAAATCATAATACTCAATGAAACTAGGTTAATTAAACATAGATTTATCAATCTAATACAACCTATAAATCAATTAAATACAATTTTTACATTATAAAATATCCTATAGAAAACTACATAGAATTTCATAAACATTAAGTCAACATTAAGTAATCCATAAAGTAGTCAAAAACTAGGGTTCATCAATTACATTGGTTCATCGGTTTATTGAGTTAAAATCATCAAATAAGTGAAAATTCAATCAATATACAATGTTTAAAAAACCTATAATGCAGGAAACCATGCATAGATGATGAAATTGTACAATTCATCTTTGAAAACTTTAGAAAACATCTTTGAAAGATGGGCTCCCTTGATGAATAGAGTTTCAAGGATAAAAAATCATACATCAATGAAGCAAATAATTCATTTTGATGAATAATATCCACTCAATTCTTCAATCCAACCCCTTCCTTGAGTTGTGGCTACAATGGAGTTCTAGAGAATTTCTAAGGGAATTTGGGTTTTGATTTTTGAAGAATGAAATCCTCTAAGTGTTTTAGGCTTATAAACACATTTAAAAAATCCAAATGATCCTTAAGGAACCGCCAATATTCTTATTTAAATGTCGCATGAATTTACCAATTCACTCCTCGAACTTACAGTGAACTGCGCAGGATGGTAGTCCACCTAAGACTTGCCAAACGACGGCCCGTCCCTTGACCAACAGACTGTCCTATTGATCCGTAGTCTGTGACTGAGTCTTGTATTTGGATTCATCTCCCCAAAACCTAAGTGAAAATTGAAGATACACAACCAATGGGGCGTCGACTGACCCACTAGGTGTCGATTGCCATCCGTTGGTAGGCTATCTTGGGCACCAACTTTGGGTGTTTCCTCAAAGACCCTTGGATGGTCCTTTGGGGATGTTTACCCGGACGTTTCCAACCCAAACATTCTCTTATATTAGTTTATCAACTTTCAAGTGAATTTCATAAAAAACGAACACGTAAAACTCGACGAAACATGGTTAGACACAGAACGTCGTTTCAAGGAAAAACTTTAGAACGACATGGAAGTTCTTGGACGTTCGACCTCCAATCTTTACGAAAATCGATAAATTGCCTATATATACTATAATAAATCATTCCTTATAACTCCAATAATCACACATAAACACATAGAATCACATATGAGTCACATAGGTGATTTAGTCGTCAAACGTCTTGGTCGTCCCTTGACGTTTCACTTCCAAATCACCTAGAATCTTAGACACTGCCTCAATACCACATTATATACCAATTGAGGACCTTATAAAATAATGACAACACTGTTAGGATCTAGTTCACCAAAGTCATTTTCTGGGTCTTACGTTCTCCCCCACTTGGACAACGTTCGTCTTCAAATGACACTTGTCACTCTCCGAAAACTTCCAAGAAAAGAGATTCAACTAGAAGATCATAGCCAAACCATATAACATATAATCAAGAACAAAACATCAATTTCACATAATCAAGTGATTCAATACACAATAAAAAACTAGATGAAAATTTTATTACTCATTCGGCTATAATACTAACATTCTTCATTCCAAATAGAAAAAACTCATTTTATATTCAATATCATACTCATATACAACATCCCTAACCACATTGAAACAATTTTAGACCAAACAATTACTTAGTCAAATTTTCAAAAATTTAACGGTGAGCAGGCAAAGCATTACATTGAATTGAGCAAATTTTTCAAAAATGCATCTTTTAGGAAATTCATGATAGAAACATGATAATATGCAAGGTAAAATCATGTAGACAAATTTTACAACATAATCATAACTTCATAAAATACTCAATGCAAGAAGTTAATAATATTCAATTTCAACAAAACTTCTAAACACCATGCACATGCAACATGCTTCTATCCCTTTCTATCCTATCTACTAACCGTACTCCCCACATAGAAGAAACTCATATCACTAAAAGAGAAATTCAAGGACTTACCCTTATCATCATCACCATCCAGCTTCTCTCCTCTAGTCCAGAGTGCATAGAAATGCCTTGTTGCTTGAACATCATCCTTTGGAACAGTTGGAGCAACTTTCTTACCCTCTCTTCCTCTAGAAGCAATGATAAGATAATCTCTCACCTTGTTTCCTTCCTTACCACAACCAAAGCAACTCTCGGTACCCTTTAGACACTCGCTATAATGCCTCTTTCCACAAGTGACACGTGTTGGTCTTCCATTTTGAGAACCACGTCCTTTCTCCAATTTCACAATAGCACTCCTGGATTCTTCTTGAGTTTGAGCCCTCTTCTTAAACCTAGGTTGACCATGATGACTAGAACCACTCCTTTTCAGGATTCTAGACATCATCTTAAGTTTAGAGACTTCAATTGATTGGGCATACACAATGAGTCTAGCTAGGGTCATATCATCATGTAGCATCACCGTACGACATTCCTCCCTCACTAGATTGGCGACACCCATCATGAAGCGACTCATCTCATCCCTTGGATTAGACACAAGATATGAAGCATATATAAATAACATTAAGAACTTCAAAAGAGTATTTCTCAACGCTCATATTGCCTTGCTTGAGATTGATAAACTCCACTACGTTAACTTCCCTCCTGTCACGGGGAAAGTACTTCCCAAGAAAAGCTTGTTTAAATTCTTCCCACTCAAAAGGACTCACCTCCACCGGCCTATTATCCTTCCATTGAATGTACCATATTTGAGAAACATCCCTCAACTGGTACGACGCTAGCTCCGCCTTCTCCCTAGATGTAACTCCCATAGCACTCAACACCTTGTACACACCATCTAGGAACTCTTGGGGATCCTCTCCCACCTTAGATCCAAGAAATATAGGAGGATTCATCCTCACAAAGTCTCTCAACCTAGACGTCATAGTGCTTTCCACAACATTCACCCTAGGAACCATACTCAAATTCAGTTGAGTAGTCATACCTCGGGCTAAAACAAGCAAAGCCTCGCTAATGTCACTATTACTAAACTCCAGAGGAACCACCGGAAAATTATTAACTCCTTCCACAATAGGGACATTATCACCTTGAACACCATGAGAAACTTGAGAACCTTGAGGAGCTTGCTTAACTTGCTCAAATTGAGGAGGAATCTCCTCATGCACATCATTCTCCTTAACTATTCTAGTCAGGGTCCTCCTTGTATTCATCTTCCCAAAAACACAAGGAAAACCATAAGAAAAGAGTACTCATAAATTTTACTCTATGACACAACATAGGGGTACAAAAGAATAGAAACTCTATCGTCCTATAGCCTCTCGCCCATATATTTGTCACGACTCACACCGATGGTCAAGACTCTACTAGACATAAATTGATGATACTATTCGATTACTAAGACTACTTTCATAACCTATGCTCTTATACCAAACTTGTCACTTCCCGAAACCACACCCTAGAAGTTAGGGTAAATCTCGGATTACAACCGGCGTACTTGACCTCTAGAAGGTCTTGTAAAAGACCTTTCCGTATTGTTCATCCCATATACATAATGAAAAGTAGTGTAAAATTAAAAATTTTCACAAAACATCAAAATATCTTTAATAATATCTTTCATTAGAAATCATAGGAATTACTAAGTTTCAATCTCATTAAACTTAGACATGAGAATATTTTGGGACACGACCTGTACTTCAAAATAAAGAATTACTTAGTCAATTACATATTTCAATAAGAAACATCAAAGATATCTTGCCCTCGAATCAAATGAGGACACACTTCAGCTTCACTTGAATGATGCTACGATCCAAGTCTTGCTTCCAAAATGCTCCTTACCTACCAACAATTACATAGATAGATAAAAGAATGGATTAGTACAACCACATGTACTAAGTATGACATTATGTTTAAAATCATGAAAAAAGACATTTATTGGAAATATGCATCTTTTCATTTAAATATCATAATATACTCATAAGAACAACATTTATCAACTTAGAAACATATAAGATAACATTTAAGCAATTATTCACATTTTTTAGGCAGCATTACAGTAAGCTTTGTTACAACGAAGTGTCTCTTCTTTCCTTTTAAAACTTCTTAGCATGTAGTCTTCTCATTAAAAGCCATCCTAAGACTCACTTAATCAACAAAAAGAGATACCGCCCACACACCCTCTCTAAGAATGCCAAAATGATCCTCAAGATCACCTATAATGAGACACACACACTTACAAGATAACAAACATATGAACATGAGATTTCCTCTGCCAAAGGTGATTCTAAGTCTCACTTGAATGAGTTGTGAAGCGACCTACCATACAAACCCTTACAAACACACTTAAGAGATCCCATACACTACCTATGATAGAATCATCCTCCCTTAAGACATCAACATATAGATAATATGACATTCTCTTTCCAAAGGCTATCAGCATACTTACTCAAGGAAATCAAGAAGATAAAGTCCATGATTGAACTTTTCAAAACTACCTAAATAATCCATAAGACTACCTAAGTTTAGATCATATCTACAGAATAAACCATTTTCCTTAACTAGAGTCATACTTAAGACTCATCTTGGTAAGATACAAAGTGATCATTCCTATTCCCCCTTCACACGTTAACTAGATGACCCTTAACTACTCTAGATAAGTACTTATTAACTTATCATACCTTCTTAACTTAAGTAATTACATTTATCAGTTCATTTAAGAATCATTCATCACATAAGGACATTCAAGTAATGCTCTTGGACAAGACCTAGGAACTCTAACTAACACCTTCAAAGCCTATTGTGCAATGTCTAGATAGCGTCCCATAACACCAGCTAAACTTCATAGAACTCCTCTAATGCTAGTAGGTATCCCATATGATGAGAATAGACAATAATTGATATAGACCATGATAGCAAAACATTGAATCCGGAGTTCTATCCTACTCCGATGAGGGTATTCTACTTGCCAATGGTAGAACTTAGACAGAACCCATGTAGGCACATGGTTAAGGAATATAAAGGGTGTGCTTTGTAATCTAGTCTCATTCTTTAACTAGAATTACTTCCTTACCAATCACTTAGTTCTATCCATTGTTCTCATAGAATAATTTACCTTAAAGGTTCATATATAGGGGTTCCATATCAAGTTCATAACCTAATCACATTTACCCTACCAAAGAAAGATCCATTAGGGCTACCTTAAAATGGCGAGAAGAAGATCATGATGACTTTCCTATGGATTGATATGATGTCTTCCATCCAATAAATTTTATGTCTATAATCCCTATACTTGAAGGAACCATTACGGCTTTCGACTTCAACATTCATAACTTTACCCCTAGGTTCAATGTTCCACATAAAGGACTCTCTTAACATAATTTATGTCCCATGTCATTCATAAATACAAGACTAAGAGTCTTTAGCATCCTAAGTCAAAACATCTCACATTCACATTCATACATTCATCAAGTAAGGGACACAAGTCAACTAAGACAAGACACAACATACTTTACTTTAACACATATAACATGTCATTCTACAAGCACATAGAAATAACCCTTATAACCTTTAAGTAATACTATACACTACCATATAATAATCAATATGACCATCATAGACTCATATAGTCAAGTAGGAATAACCATGCATCAACCCTAAGACTATACACCTAAAGACATAGTCATAGTTTATCATGGTCACCTAAATAAAATCAATAGAAGAACACATGTACTTTAACATTTCTTATCATTTATATATATAGTATTCAAATTCAAAAAATCTTCATAATACTTCAAGTATTTGCCGACAAGGTCATAATCATCATATAACATAAAATAACGCCGACAAAGCCACATCAATTGCAAGTAAAACACATAACACCGCCACCATAAGTGGACCATACAACTAACAACATAATTGAAGTATAATAATCATAAAATAAAGGAAAATAGGGCAGCGTACAACCACTCCATCCTCAACACTTCCATCCAATGCTAAACTATCCAATTTTATACCATAAGGCCCTTACCCATGCCCATGAACATCAAATTTAATGCATAAATCATAATACTCAATGAAAATAGGTTTATTCAACATAGATTTATAAATCTAATAAACCTATAGATCAATTGAATATAATTTTTACATCATTAGATAGCCCATAGAAAGCTACACTAGAATTCATAAACATTAAGTCAATATTAAGTAACCCATAAAGTAGTAAAAATCTAGGTTTCATCAATTACATGAGTTCATAGTTTTATTGAGTTAAAATTATCAAATTAGTAAAAATTCAACCAATATACAATGTTTAAAAAACATTTTAATGCAAGAACCCATGCATAGATCATGAAATTGGACAATTCATCTTTGAAAACTTCAGAAAACATCTTTGAATGTTGGGCTCCTTGATTAATAGAGTTTCAAGGATAAAAAAACATACCTCAATGTAGAAAATTATTCAATTTGATGAAGAATCTCCACTCAATTCTCTAGTCCAAGCCCTTCCTTGAGTTTTTGCTCCAGTGGAGTTCTAGAGAATTTCTAAGGGAATTTCGGTTTTTATTTTTGAAGAATGAAATCTTCTTAGTGTTTTAGGATTATAAACATATTAAAATACCCTAAATACACTTAAGGAACCTCAAATATTCTTATTTAGATTTGGGGTAAATTACCAATTCACCCCTTGAACTTACAATGAACTGCGCAGGAAGGCAGTCCACCTACGACTTGCGAAACAACGGCCCGTCACTTTACCAACGGACCGTCCTGTTGATCCGTGGTCTGGGACTGAGTTTTGTATTTGGCTTACTCTCCCCAAAAACTAAGTGAAAATTGAACATACACCACCAACGGGGCGTCGACTGACCCACTGAGCGTCGATTGCCATCCGTTGGTAGGAGGTCTTGGGAAGTCTTGGGCACCAACTTTGGGTCCTTCCTCAAGGACCCTTGGATGGTCCTTGGGGATGTTTGGCTGGACGTATTCAACAAAAACATGATCGTATAAAATTTTATAACCTCTCACAAGAATTTCATCCAAAACGAGCACGTAAAACTCGACGAAATATGCTTAGACAGACAAGGTCGTTTCAAGGCAAAACTTTTGAATGTCATGGACGTTCTTGGACGTTTGACCTCCAAACTTCACGAAACTTGAAACACTACCTATATATACTATAATAAATCACTTAATTACCTTATAAACACATGAATCATATATAAAAACATAGAACAACATATGAGGCACATAGGTGACTTAGTCGTCGAACGTCTCGGTCGTCCCTTGACGTTTCACTTCCAAACTGCATCAATACCACATTATAGAAAAATTTAGGACCTTGTTACATCATTAAAACCATGTTAATCTGTAGTTCACCTAAGTCATTTTGGGGTCTTACAGTTCTAGCATTATGACAGTATTGTTAGAGGTTCTGTTAGCTAGGGTGTATTGCTAGCTAAGTGATTACTTGATCTTGTCCTTCTTTGGGTTAGATAAGATTGTTTCTCCCTTTATTAGTATTTGATGTCTAAAGATCTTATTTTTATAACTTATGATCATGGAAAGAATGTTGTCAGAATGGAACCTTTAAAAAATTTGTGATTTATGCATTATGGGTATCTGGTGGTTGATTTATGCTCACTTATGGTCGTAACCAGTATTTTTAGAAGTTAATCATTGTTATTTAAGAAAATATTCATCATGATTGTTGTGTTAAGGTCCAGTGGTTCAAGTATAAATTGGGTTCATGATTTAGTTATGGCTTGATAATGACTATTGACTTATAGATCTTGCAAAGTTTGATTTGAAAGTTCAATTCTTAGTAGTTAATCTTGCTGGGTTTTTCCTAAGGAGGAGCTCACTTAGAAAAATAAACACCGACAAGTAGATCATGACTTTGACTTTTGGTAACGTCAGTTATTCTTCCTTCTTCTTCCTTAGGTTCGAGGACGAACATGATTTTTAGTGGTGGATAATGTAATGACCCGGAAAAATATTTCAGAAATAATCATAAAAATAACCGTTTTATCCTTCGCAATAGTTATCTGAGTCATTTATGATTAGTCAGAGAAGTTGATTCGAGAATTTTTGACTATTCGATAACAACAATTATTTAATTAACGGATATTTTATTAATAGAATGTGGATTGTAATATGAGAATGTCAAACGTATGAGCATTACTTGATATATTATTGACTTAATTTATTATGTGTGATTATGTGCTCTATTGAACCCGTATAATTTGGATAATTGAGATGATTATATGTCATAGTGATACTTGATTTATTTCAATGTTGCATCATCCCCTTTATTTGATATCATATTGTGCACATGCATTTACATGAGATTGGGTATGAGTTAAGGTCTAACACGTGGAGATCGTCCGTGTTGAGCATGTGAATATCGTCCATGCGATAAATAAGTTATGATTATAATTTGGGCACGTGGAGATCGTCTGTGCGGAATTTGTTTGATTTATGATAGTGCATTGACATCATCCGCACAGACACGTGGAGATCGTCCGTGTCGGTATATGGACCTCGCGAGTCACCCATGGGTCATGAACTCTCGATGTATTTCCGAGGAGTATCATGTATAAACTGTTGAGAGAGTACTTGGTATTTTAAGGCATATTGTTTAATTGTGTGATATTGCATTACATCTCATGACATCCTGCATTCTTTATGATTATGTGTTTTTTTTATTGATGATTGAAAATACTTAATATTTGGTTACATCTATTTGATGAACTTGATCTTATGTCTTGCTGATATTATGAGTGCCTTTTTGTGGAGGTTGTAATTGATGAATTTTGAGCTTGTTGTTGATATATGTGTTTGTAAATGGTGAACTATTAGGTTGGACTGATTTTATGTAGGTTGTAGTTTTGGAGGTTCGGTTATGGTGTAAGGAGTACTCGTATTTTTCCCCTTAACATGTGTTTAGAGGTTTACTTGCTGAGAACTATGTGGTTTGGTAATCACCACTTGCTTCTACAATTTTTTGTAGGTTACTAGCCCGGATCCTTGTGATATATTCTCTTCCTTTCCGAGGCTTGTTGGAGATTTGTAAGATAGGTGTTTGTCACCTAAGTAGATCATCTTACTCCTGTTTATGATGTTGTTCTACTCTATAAATAATTTCAAATGAGACATATATTTCTTTTGATTAAATTATATTATTTGAGAGGTTTGTACGCGTTACAATCAAATTTAGGGGATATTTTTGTGTTTATTATAGAATTTCCGCATTTTATCTTAATGGTCGAGTTTTAGGCTGACTTGTCTTTACGTGATAAGACGAGTGTCATCACGTCTATTTTTGCGCCCACTAACTAACAGAAACGGTTTTGAAGATATACTTGATTTTTTAGATAATAAAATTGATTTTTAAAATTATGTAACCAACTCACGAATATTATTATTTTTTTAAAAAATGACAAACTAATTATTGTTTGTATTTGAATTTAGTGTGATTATCTAAACTGCTCTATCCACTATCATTTTTCTATCTCTCTCTATATATACACCATTAAAAAAAACAAAATAAAAAATAAATCAATGTCATCAATGTTTCAGAAATATATGCACATCGATAATAATTTGCCACAATTGGATAAAGATATATTTATGGATATTGTTTTCCATTCCTTAGCTGGTTTTATATTTAGTTATTTTTTGTTTCATATTTCGCGAGACTTAACAATATTTTTGTGTGTCTTCAAATATGAGGTTTTACAATATTAATTATCAATAATTGTGGTAACTGAAGTTTAAATGTTTTATTGTGTTTTCCAACTAAACTAATTATTGCTTTCTAACAATATGATGAATTTAAGGGAATACCTTATCGTTTAATATTAATAAGCGGATGTTAAGAATATTTTATATTATTGTTTGTTCGTAATTTTTAATGAACAATAAATCTTGAAATGGGGGAGTATTCTAAAGGTTACACTCCTTTTTTTTATCTATTCCTCGTTGAATAATATATATTTATTGATTGTTTTAATCTCAAAGAGTAAAATTTATTTAACATTTTATTCAAAAAAATTGTTTTATAAATTTTGAGGATAAATTATATTTCAGTAATCTTTATATCATGTTTCACTAAAATAAGAGTCAAAATGTATTGAACAAATCTTATCACCGATTTAAATTGAGTGTTGATGACTGAAAGAAGAAACCCATGAGAAATTTGACAGTATTATATCCACAAAATTGTTTGAATAGAGTATGAGAAGTTTGAAAACAATTTTAATCATCTATAGTATTTTTTTTTGTGACAATTGTTTTTTAAGTTAGTTGATTTCCTTATTCAAATACAAATATGTATTATATATTAATTGTAATCTTGCATGATTATTATATACCAGTGATTGGATTATTTTTTTGAAAAAGTAAAAATGTTAAACATATGATGAATATTATCACTAATTGTAACGACCTGTTTAGTCGTTTTGAGCAGCAGATTTTATTTCTGGAAAAACTGTGTGAGTCGACTGAACCCACGACGGACCGTCATGGGCACGACGGGCCGTCGAGGGTGTCTCGTTCCAAAAGACTTAGACTTCTGAAATTTGGGTACTGAAATCGACTCTCTGAACTTGGCGACGGACCTGCAGGACGAACCGTCGTGGGCACGACGGACCGTCGCAGGTGTCTCGTTCCAGAACACTTTTTTTTTTGTTCCAGAACACTTAGACTTCTGAAATTTGGGTACTGAAATCGACTCTCTGAACTTGGCGAGTGGGCACGACGGACCGTCGCAGGTGTCTC
>NC_028645.1:9256337-9270644 GCF_001406875.1 Solanum pennellii
TTCTTAGAATACTCTTAGTTTAGTAATTTGATCATAGATGTTCTTGTGGTGATGACTTCCAGATTTTGGGGAATAATAGATGTTGAATTTTAGAAGTTATTGAATTGTCTTTTTATTAATGAGTTTAAGTCTTCCGCATTACTTCTGTTGATATTAAATTGAAATGTTAAGGTTTAGATTGGTTGGTTCGCTCACATAGGAGGGTAAGTGTGGGTGCCAGTCGCGGCCCGGTTTTGGGTCGTGACACTAATTAAACACAAATCCAAAAGAAGAAGAAGATATATATAAAAAATTGGCATTATATTTCATGTTGGTAACCCAATTTAAGTAAATCCTAATCAATGGAATTTTTTTTCTAGGAGATAGTTGATCACCCAATTCAAATAATATCAACTCAAAATAAAGATATAGGTTATTGATTTAAACAGGATAACTTTATAAAGAAAATTAATTATTCAAAACATAATTAAAATAAAAAAAAATGACAAAAATAAAATAAACTAGTTAAAACATTTTAAAAAAATAATTAGCCGTTTGTATTATTTAAAATATCCAAAAGAAAATCCTTTTTTAAAATTACCTCAAATATAGTTTCGTTGTAATTTAATTTAATAAATGGTTGTATGAATTAAGATTATTTTTAACTTAAATCAATTTTCAATTATATTGTTGAACAAATTTAATACGGAAAAAATATTTTGTAAACTCTTTTAATTTTGATTGTATCAACATATCATTCAATTTTATGGTATCAAATATTTCTTATGGAATGTTAGGATTAATAAATTATAACATCGATTTTCAAACGATATGAACAGAATAAAGCATAAACGCATTTTAATACGATTAAATATATTATATACTAGTAATATTCATTAAATATGTTCAAATAAATAAGTTAATAATTTGTATTATTATATTATTGTTATTATTATATATATTATAACTTAAATATATTATAAACTGAATAGTATATTAGATATTTTTAGTTACAAAATTATTACATGTTAAATCATCCACGCGGGCATGTATGCTGGTAGTATATTAAAACTACTACACTAGTTACCATGGAATACACGTGCAACACACGTGATCTATAACTAACTTATTACAAAATATCATATGTAACCCTTTAAAAACATGCAAAAACAATTTCAAAAGTTAGATGGTTATAAAATTTGTAAAGCAGAGGATGATTAAAAATTTCGTATTTTAGGGAATTTTGTATGTTACACCTACTTAGCCTAGACTAGATTACTATAATATCAATGCGAGTAGCCTCTATGAGCAAATAATAACATCTTCCTAATTCTCCTAAATGCAATTTCTTATATTCGTTCTTTCCATATAGTAGATTTTATCAACTTGCAAAGTCACTAGGTGGTCATTAACAAAAAATTAATGATCAATCCTTGTGATTCAGAGATTCATTTGAGTTTTTTCTTGGAAAAAGGGTTCAAAACAAATACAAACTATGGTCGAAATTGTTGTTACACATTCTAACATTGCGAGGGTCCTATAACTTCCCCTAAACTATTTTAGGGTATTATTGAGGGTATTATCAACTTAGTTGGATGAGAAAGTTACCACACTCTCCATTAGGTGGGGCGGAAATTAAGTAAAATGAACCTATCTTTTCGTGCTATGTGGCAATCCACATCATTCCATTTTTTTTTAATATTAAATCTCCTTAATTTTAGTTGTTAGTTAATATTAGTTTTTAGTTAGGGTATATACAAATGCCAATATTTTTCCCTTAATAAATTACACTTAATTATTAATTATTATTAATATTTTTTCATCATCAAAAATCCAGTCGCTTCACTGTGTCAATTCCGGCAACGAAAAAATATGCCGATGGCGATAACGGAAAAATCAACCGCAACAATTATAAGAAAGTATAATCATCACCACACGAGTACCATTATGTCCCTCACATGTAACAACTACTCCACACAATCGAAATTGCAAATTTTCAATAAACTAAATCTACAAATTTACCCCATTTCAAAATGTTGCCACAGTCGAATCATTATCACTTCGCCATTATCACAAAAAACCTTCCATCACCACCAAAATGACAAAGAAAACCACAAAGTTTTATTTTTTATGTGAATATAAATGAAATTTATAGCCGAATTAAGCATTACTCGTTAGAAAGAAATACCCAATGTATATACTAGGTTTTTTACAAATAGAATTACTTAAAGAAAATTTTGTTGATTTAGTTTAAAGGAAATTTTTAGGATGTTTATGATGGATTTTAATGTGAAAGTCTTCAGGTAAGTGTTTAAATGAAAGAATGGGGTAATGGTAGAAGAAGGTATAAAAAAACTACAAAAAAAATTTGAAGAAAAAAAATGAAAATAATAAATGCAGTAGCAAGCGGTTCTGTGCCACCTTCTTGATAAAAAAAACTTGGGTTTGACCTTATCACGACCCATATCGTCATCATTCGCACCCACCCTAACCCTTCGGTGGGAGAATCACTAGTACCATCCAACTAAAGTTAATTACTCTAGAATCTAGGTATTTTAGTTACGTAAGAAAGTTATAATAGATTAAAACAATGCGGAAAATATGCGTAGAATATGAAAGTCAATGTACCAAAACTCTAACAACGACAATTCTAAAAACAAGGGGCACAACACCAAAACTAACAATAACTTAACCAATAGTCTGAGTTCGAAAAGAGTGGACTTAATCAAAGAGAACTCAAGGCAGCCCAGAAGTACTACCTTACCCTTGAATTCGACGCAATCACTGATCTCCTACTGTCAACAGTCGCGTGAAGATGCCCTGTACTCAACAAAAACAAGAGCAAGTGTAGAATGAGTACACAACCACCGTGTACTGGTATGATAACACGACTATCCCACTAGTGTAATATAAATATGTAAGGTCTCTCACAATGGAATGAGGTTCTTATATCCTCACATGTGCCTAAAAAGGTTTAAAATATGTTAATTAAGCGTTTTACAGTATGCCTACTTGATTTGAAGTGATTAGGAGGTGAAACGTCCAAGACGTTCGAAATTGATGTGAGAGGTCCTTAACATGTATAGGAGTGTATTTACGTTTGAAACTCTGAGCACAACTCCCTAAGGACCACCCAAAAGGGTCCTTGAGGAGGACCCAAAAGGTTTCCTAGGCACTTCATAAGCATTGTCAAACGACGAGCCAAGGAATAACGGACTGTTCCACAATCGACTCCCGGTTGATGGGGGCGTAGATCAACACTTAAAAATGTGAGATTAATCTCCTAGGAAGGATGTGCATTCACAATCGATGGAGCAGTAGGACGAGCTGTTATCCAATCGACGCCATGTCGTCCATGGTCGTCAATGATGCCAGCAATTATGATGCATGCACGCTGCCATGCTAAGGGGTGAGTGTCACGTTCCTAAATTAATATGGACGGTTTGTTTAAGTTTTTTTGGCATTTTAAGTTGGTATATAAGCTTTTAACCCCATTTAGACCTCATTTTTTCAAATTAGACTTTCCCTCTCAAACAAAACCTCTCTAGAAACCTCCGTTGGAGACAAAGCTCAAGAACAGCTTGGTTGATGGATTGTGATGGTTTCTTCATCAATGTTTCATGGTTTTATCCTATAACGAGGTTTGATGATCCTTTATCTTTAGATATCCATTCATCAATCTAGCCATGGTTCGTTCTCAAATTGATTTCAAAAGCATGCCTATGATGAATTGTTGATTAGCTACTGTTTTTAATATGATTTTTAAATTCAATATCATGATGAACCCATGATCCTCCAAATTTCTCAATTTAGCCTATATTGTGGTCATTGTGATCTAGATGTTAGATTTATTTTAGTGTGATTGATTATGATAAATTGATTATAACACTGTCTTCTTTGAGAATTAACGATGAATTGGGGGTAATTGATCAATGAGGATCAAGGTTTGGTAAGTATGATCTACATTTCTCTACCTTCTATAGAATTGATGATGTAGTGTACCTGATGTGATCTTGATGTTATGATGGTTGAGTTATGATTTATATTGTGTTATTGTACTTTTAGGTACTGCCTTATATATGTATTGTTCATGAATTATTATAATTGATCAACGATAATCAAAATCTTTGTGAATTGGTAAGATTGCTCTACTTCTTCTACTTTTCTATTGAATTTATAGTTGAATTGTCCTTGTAAGACATTGTGTGGAACGGTCCACTTACGATTACAGTGTTTACTTTCTTGTCAACCTATATATGTTATGGTCATGACCTTGAAGGGGAATTGATGTACTGTGAATGTGTGGTTATGGTGATCACAATATGAAGTTGCATATATAATTTCTTACTCTAGTATCATGATTTAGGTATTGATTATGTCTTCTATAGTTGAATAGAGTTGTTATGATTAGGTGTTGTTTCGGTTCTGCCATTGATGAAGTGTTAATGGTGATTGAACCCTACCTATTGTACCCTTATATGAATGAGTGACCTTAGTAAATGTTAGGAGTCTAGAATGCAATTGTTGAAGTTGTCTTGCCTCCTATGCTATGATGTGGTGTGTGCTCTATGCATGAATGTGGATTGTGGTCTTAAGAGGGTGGCTTCACCAATATTGTGTCGATAGCCATTATGTGATCATGTTGTCCAATATACACACACTCATATGTCATGCGTACTTACAAGTAGTATAGTTCATGGTATCTAATGAATGGATAGTTCCTATATGCACTAATGTCTATTTCTATGGATGTAAAGTATATGTCCACGAAAGTATGAATGTGTTATAACTAGGATGACATGATAGGTGAACTAGTATAGGTATGGGTCTAAACCTTCGTCTATACATTGCACATGTCTACCTTGATAGAATAGTTTCCAGGGTGATAATTACGTATACATGAATATGAATGTATGAATTAAGATATGAACATGTAAGTATATGCTATGATGTAAATTATATAATATGATGAAGTATGCATATGTGTAGTATCTAAATGTGTTTATCTGAAAGGTCTTCTCATGTAAGTACACATACACACACGTGACTGTATAAAATGAAGCATGTATGATAATCTAGTAAAGAGGGAGTCTCTTGAAAGGTATTCTCAATTGTACTCTAAACTATATTGATCTTGAATATGATATATCCTTGTTAAATTATTTCCAACATTAATTAGGTTGATGAAAGAAAATTCTCATCTATAACCTATGATCTAATCATATGAGGGATTAATTCTCCTAATGTATTTTTTATGAAGTAAAGTTAATAAAGACTTTCAATAGAGGGAACTTAGCTTATCACCGAGTGAACTTGACCAAATGAGAGTTTCCCCTTCCTAATGAGGAAGACTTGTTCACCAAATAATCTCATGAGATGGAAACTATAATGTCTAAAGGCATAAATAGGGTTTCAATATACATCTCCTAGTTCCATAACTATGTTTCCCCCATAGGACCTAGAAAGTGCATCCACCTAGATGCTAGTATGATGTTAATGTTCTACCTTGGCATGTAGAGCACCTCCTTTTGGTGTGGGGTTCCATGACACCAAATTCCATGTTTTGCTTACGTGGCCTTACTGTATGTTAAGGCTATGATTTCCCTAAATTGAAATGGACAATTGAAGTAAAGTAATGAATTATAACTAACATAACCTAAGGGAAGTTGGTTAGTGTAGGTGAGGGTATGAGACTTTACCTATACATTGAACAAGTAACTCTTGAAGGGAGTTCTAGCAAGTTGTTCTATATGTATGTAAATATGTATGTGTCTTGTATTCATGACATTATGTTATTGACCTAATTCTAAGATAATATGCATGGTATTAGTACTATGGTGTCTATAAGATGAGGTCTTACCTTATATGCATAATGTTGGTCTCCTTGACTATATTATGATGGTCTCACTTGGCATGTATGAAGTTGTCTATACTTGTATTGATGATGTATGAATTAAAATATGATGCTTATGGCCTCCTTTTGAGTTTACTAAGTTTGTGTGGGGTTATGGGACTTCACATATACGTTGTACTAGTAGTCTTAGATTGGGATTATGACTAAGGTTTTTGTTATGTCCTTATGAAATGAAGTCCAAGTATGATATTGTTGACTATTTCCTCTTATGATGTTATTGGTAGTGTTGACTTGCATGTTGTCTTGGAATGGGTCTTATATGTGGTTTATGAAGTATGTTGGGTCATATGTAGCCTATGTGTTTCATGATATGTGGTGCTTATGTGAAAGTATGTGCTTATGTTAAGGATGGTTGTACGAGTGTTCACCTTGGTGACCTTAAGGTGATGTTGAGTGTGGGTAGTAAAATGGGACACTATTCATGCATTGCACCAAGTATTACATATGGGTTACTTGGGGGTAAGGACTAATAGTAAAGTAAAAAAACATTACTGTGTATGAAATTTTTGATGTGTATTAAATGCAATGTATGAATTTATATGATTTTATGACCATTGTATATGTCTATATGAAGTATGTGAAGTCTATTGTGTAACTGTGCCAATGCTTGTGAAGTTTCTTCCAAAAGGCATGTTGCATGATTTCAAAGTAAAATGTCCCCTTCAAATGAATGTTTTTGCATGGTTGTCGTACTTAGTGCATTCTTGTACTGAAACAATTTTTCTTCACCTTTGTACACAAAGTGTAGATTATGGATGCTTAAAGGATGTCTCTAAAGTGAAGGGCTTGATATGTGTTTCCCAAGCTCAATAAAGGGATCCTTATTATTCAAGGATTTCCTATGTCCTTTTCATGTTCAAACTTATGTAATAGCTTAATTATTGTTATATATTGATAAAGGTCGTGTCCTTATTCTATTCTGATGATGTTGAGTCTACGATGGCAAAAGGGACTTAGAGTCTAACTATGTATTATGACTTATATTTTATTCATATGAAGTGATGATTATAGCATACGATATGCTATGAATAGTTTTAAATTTTCCGCTAATTCCCTATCACAATGCGGTGAATGATGCCTATGGGCTTGTACAAGACCTCCGAGAGGTCAAGTACGCCATGTTACTTCTAGGATGTGATCCCCGATCGTGACAAACGTGGTATTAGAGAACCAGGTTATAAAAGTAGTTTAAGGGTTCAAAAGTCTCATATTGCCATGTCGATTAGAGTCTTTTTCATTGGTAATGAGTCGCGACACATCTAAGAGAAAGAGACTATAAGATGATAGAGTTTCCCTTCTTCACTGTTCATCTGTCGTGCCATACAACTTAATTCTATATGATATCTCTCTTATGTTTTCTTGTCCGGTGGTATTTTAGATGTGATTGCTTGGATGAGATGGTATCTCGATGCTTGAGGGAGAAAAGGTGAGTTTTGAGACTTATCTTTGTTTACGGATTGATGAGTATGCATAAAGGTGAATTTGGATTATATGTTGATGTGATGCCATTTATGGATATATATGTAATTTATGTGGAATGACATTTTATTTGATGATTTAAGTCATGATATGGTTATAGCTTGTTAAATGTTGTTTTGATGGAATTGAGTTCCTTTTTTGTAAAGCCCAAAAATAAACTAAGGTGAAGTAGATCCTCATGAGTGTTTCTTGAGTTAATTTGAAGTTAAAATGAGTTAATCTAGTGTTCTTAAGCAGTGTGTGATGTTTGGAGGTCAAATGTCCAAGAACGTCCATGACGTTCAGAAGGTGTGCCTTAGATAGCGCTTGTGTGTCTTGAGGTGTTTGCGTGAGTATTATGTGTTAGTTTTGCTTGAAACATGCATGAGATGTTTCTAAGACCTAGACAACTTATTTAAGGGGTTTAACGTCCGGCCAGGACCCCACATAGGACCCACAAGGGGCCCTAGATGAAGGGCCCAAGACTTGGTAACAAGCTGCCAAAGAAGTGACCAAACGACGGCCCTGAGCACGGTCCGTTGGTCTACCAACGGTCCGTCGACCTAGGGTGTCGAGTGTCCCTGCAAGTTAAGATGTCAAGGATCCATTTGGATATAAGTGTCAGCCCACGAGACCACACCAACGGTCCATTGACGCACAGACGGTCCGTTGGTTAGGTCTCGTCTGTGGGGGGTCCAAAATTGTTAAGTGGCTGCCTTGGCTTGGGCTGTTTGGTATGTTCACCCCATGTCTTTTATTTAAATAGGACGTTAGTTTTAGTTTTTATTAGGTATATTAAAGTGTTCTAAACCCTAAGACCTCATTTTAGACTCCTCTTCCTAAAATTGAAAACCCCTCTCTCTCTCTCTCCGAAGACTCTCTCAATCACCATGGAAGCTAGAAGTCAAGAAATTCTATGAGCGTTGTTGGTGGTCGTTTCTTTATCAAAAATACTTGGTATTTCTTCAATGTGAGGTATGGTATCCATCCTTTAAATCTTTTCCATTCATGGAGTCCAAATTAATGAATTTCAAAGTGGGTTCTCAACCCCAGTTTCGCATATCTTCATCTCTAATGGGTCATGCATGAAAACGTTTTGAATGACTAAATAATGATGTTTATAATGTTAATTGATGATTTTACGGTTTAAACTACAATGAAATCATGATAAAGATTCTCTTCAAATGTTGGCTTAAGAAACGGTATAATGAGCATGTTTGTGTATAGAATGAGCTTTGGTTTTTCTTGTGTTATTATTGTTGTTTATCTACTGCCCTAAGGGATATATTATGATGACATGTTGAGAAAATGTTATACGTGATTAAATCATAGATTAAAGGGTAAGTTGGTTATGTTGTTTATCTTTAAATTTAGAAATGCTCTTGAGTGGTATGGTTCACCTTCTTGGTGGCGGTATTTACCTGAATTGTATGAATGTGAAGTTACTAGTTTATTGTGAATGAGTACATGAAGGCTTGTTATGTGATGTTAGATGATAATGATTCTATTCTTGCTAAATGTGCCTTATGAAGCTATTATGTGAAATAGGCTAGGGATTATGCTTAAATAAAGTATTCTTGTTAAGTGTCTTATGAGAAGTATGTTAAGGATTATGTTTAAGATGCTTTAAATGATTGTGTAAAGAATGTTTAAATGTGCGATGTGATGAAAGAAGGTCTAAGCATATATAGAATTAAATGTAAATGAAATGATGTTTATGTGTAAGGTATGCTCACATGTGCACACACTCACATTTAAAAGAATGTATCATGCTAAGTTGACAAAAAGGGGAATCTTGGGGTGGACACTCTTCGTGAGTTGAGATAAAGTGTCTAGTAGCAACCTCACTATTCCTTATGAGCTATCTAAGATAGGTTTGAAGATGAATGCCATTCGTGAGTTGAGATGTGGTATTCACTAGTTATCCTTGACCTATAGTTTATAATGTTAAGAATCCGTGTGGAGTTATGCCTAGCACCGAGAGGATATGAAGGAGAGGTGGATTACACTTTGTGAGTTGAGATGTTGTATTTCCAATGTACCTCTTGAGATGAGTACTCCTCGTTAGTAGAAAATTAGTTACTTAGTAGCAAGCTCCTTCGCCCTTAACTATGTGCCCGCATAGGTGTAGCTATTGGAAAAGCCATGTAAAAGCCAAGAAGCATGACATTACTCTAGCCAAGTAAGGATCCTTCTTCCTATTGGGGTTAATATCGGGATTTCATGTCTATCTCTCATGGTCTTTGTCGATTAAGCTAACTCCCACAAAAGAATTGATTGAACAAAGTTAGCATGTACATTAGTGATGTTGTGAATGAATGTCGTGAATTGCTGAATCCAAATAGTAACCATTAGGAGAACTAAGTGGGAGTAGTCGTATGGGATGCTATTCTCACATTGTACTTAGTGTGACCTATAGCTAGTATAGGAGAAGAGTACTTTCATGAAATCCTTGTGAATGAGTGTTATGGTGTGATGTTATGGATGATTATTTTTAAGTTTTTGAGTAAATGGGATCCAATAGGATCACTAAGTGGGAGCGGTAGTATGAGATGCTACTCTCACATTGCACTTAGTGTGACCTATATTTCCATGAGTGTGTTGCATATGTTAGCGAAAGGCGTGGTTTTGATTTCCAATGAGGTAAGCCTAAGATTGGGTGGTCTTAAATGTCGCTTTGGTGTGCCTTGAAAGGGGTGTATGGATGATCCTATCTTGGCTCACCTTAGGGAATCTTACGATAGCCTTGGGTTAGAGAAGCTTCAAAGCAAAACGGGTTCATATGACTTGGATCGTTCCATTCACTGTAAGGCTTTCACTATAAGTGTTCAAACCGTTCACTGTAATGTTCATTCAAGCTTTCTGTTTATGTTTTTGGAAGTTCACTATAAAGTCTCTTTTGGTTGAAAAATTATGTGAATCTTTCTCTAAGTGTAAAATTATGCTTATTATGTTAATTTGTTTCTAAATTCATGAATGTTATAATTAAGTAGCATGAAATATTATTTTACTAAAATGTCTCTTTTCACATGTTTTTGAATATTCCATACTTAGTACATTAAGTGTACTAACCCTATACTTTTCTATACTATAAGTATAGGTTGGGAGCGTTTTGAAGGTTGAACTCTAGAAGGTGAAGCTTTAGAAAGTTCCTCTAAAGAAAAAGTATGTCATCACATATTCGAGGGCATAGTCCATTTCATAGTTTCATAGTTAAAGAATTATTATGTATTTCTTTCAAATGTAAAGGATCGTGTTCTAAGTTAATTATGTCGTGTCTTTAAGTTTCTCTTGTGACGATGAGATTTCTTAAGTATATATAAAAGATTTCCTTTTTATTTAAATTGTTCGTGAAAAGTTTTAATTCAACACTACTTTTCATGTCTTATGTAATAAACGCTAGTTAAAAGGCTTGTACAAGACCCCAAAGGGTCAAGTACGCCTTGTCACGACACGAGGGTTCTCCCTAACTTCTAGGGGGTACTTTTGGGTCATTATATTTTTGGTATGATAAGTTTCCTTATGATTCTGTATGAGGATCGTCTAATGTTATTGTTTAAACTTGAAATGCTTTGAAGAAGTGTTGTAAATCGGTAAAGATGCATGTTGCCTTTATATAGGTGTAATGGTTCAATGTTGTTATTTTATGTGTAATGCTTTATGAGTTGCCTTGTATGGATTGGCCTCTTTTGTGTAGGCTTGATTCTAGAAGTGAAGGTAGTGCGTTTACCTTGTAAGGTGATGATGTGGGTTGGAATGACCTAGGAGTTACCTTGCCCTAGTAATGAAAGAAAACAAAGTGGCCTTTATGGAAAATTTTCCTATATTGTTTCCCTTAAGGTTTTCATGATCCTTGGTATTCATGGTGTAGTTAAGTCCTTTTATGGTTAGGTAGCATGACCTAGCTTCATTTTATGAGTCTCCTTTAGGTGTTAGACTTAGAGGAATGATGCATAGATGGTTCCTCTTGAAGGTTGAGAAAATTTGCTCTAGATAGGGTTTACCCTAAGTGGGGGATGCTGATGTGAGTACTAAGGTGGTAGATATCCTTATCTTTCCTTCTATTCTTACTTTAGTTTAAAACTAAAGAGTTCCTAGTAGCTTGTTCATTATAGGAGCCTTGCATATAAGTATAAGTTGCCTGTTCTCCTTATGTTACACATGTCTTAATTAACACGATATTAAAATTTTTTTGAAGGTTCTAAATTTCATGAAAAAAGAATTTTGCTCAAATTCATGTTTTCTCATGTTTATTGTGCATCTTGATAAGTTAATTGTTCATTTAACTTCATGAGAAGTGGTAAGGAGCATGGTGGATGTCACTTATAATGTAAGGCTTTTTAAGCCATCAATGAGAAATTGAGTCTCCCTTAAATGAATAATGCTGAGTCTCTTAGAAATATGTTATTTTTATGACTTGAGAAGTTTTTATGTAGGCTCAGTTTTAAAAGGTGTTGGTATGCTTAGCTAGTTCTCTTGATGTGTGCCTATAAATTGCAGTTGTAAAAATTATCTAAAAGGATTTCCCATTAAAATTAAGTCACCAGTAAGGGTTGTTTGGACAAAAAAGTATTCTTTAAAATGAGCAATAGTGACAAAAATAAAATACCATTGATTTGTGAGATAAAATTGAATACCGCCAAAAATGGATAGTTTGTGCAAGGAATATAGGACTTCATTCACATATTATTCATTCATGCAAATTAAGGATAATTAAGTAATTGTAACATAAAAAAGCCTAGATGTGGGTGTATTTGGTATGAAGAAGAATGTTTTTTAGAATATGTTTTCTTTGGAAAATAGGTAGGTTTTACCTTATTTTCTCATGTTGTGTTGTTGAGTGATAAAATATTAGCATCTAATATTTGGTGGGTGATTGAAAAATATTGCCCATAATATATTTTTATATTTGGCTAGAATGTACAAGAATACCTTTCAGAAATATATTTCCAGACTGAGAGCCAACCACGATAACCAATTTGGGACACGGACCTGATACCCATATCGAATGTGACCCTAATGAATAATTCAAGATCTGACCCCGACATCTGACCTGGAACATAACATCGACTTTCAACTTTAGACCCGATAGTTAAATTTGGACCCGACTTTGACCCACACCCAAACCGGTATGTCACCCTAATGATCCATCTGGATCCGACCCTAGATCAAACCATTTCCTTGACCCCGAATCATGCTCCGAACCCAATGTCGAACTAGTACATGAATTAAACCCCAACACTTGAACTACAAAACTACTAAACACGGATCTACTCTCAACTCTATATAGAGGAGATGACTTCTATATCGAGAGAGGATCCTAACTTTTGCCCGTGCAATGACTTACAAACATGGACCCGACCAAAAAATATTACTTATGACCTGACATTTGACCCAAAATACAACCCCAATGACCAATCAAAAATCTAATCCCAACATCTAAATCGAGACTCAACTTTTGAACGTAGTCTTGTTACACCATAAGACCTAATATTCGTCCCTAAAACTGACCCCAACTCCCAATCCTGGGCGTGAATTTTAATCCTAAACCATGACTCAAATTATGATTTGCGTGAAAATCCCAACATCAGACCCGAACCCAAACCCCGACCCTGACACATAAATCTACACATAATCTTGATGGTTGATTGGGATCCAACCAAAACTCGACTTGTAACCAAAATATAAAATCTCTTAAGTGGGACATAACCCCCAAACAAAACCCCAACATCTTAATCAACAATTGACTTCCAAACTAGGACCTAAGCGTGATACCCAATGCAGGACCAAACTTTTGAACTAGGACCCAACATCAACATCTATCGTGAGGCCCACACCACGACCTTGAGTGCACACTCTCGATTACTAAATCTTGACATCGGAACCAACATTCTAACGCAAATTGATCCTGAATTCCTACTCGAGATCCATCCTGTGAATCATGATTAAACTCGATACCCGAACCAGATGACTGACCCAGGATCTGGGCTTGAGAACTGAGTTCTAAATTGAGATCTCACGTAAATCACCAACAGAAGAACAAACTTCTAAATAAATATCAAACACCATGATCTAATCCCATACCCACGCCTAACACCTCAGCTAGGAATCCATTTCTAAAATGAAATTTTACCTCAATACTTTACCCCGATAATCAATTGGGGACCGAAATATGATAATAAGGACAAGACCTGTACTCTCCACGTATAACCCGACCTTGACAACAAACTAGGAACACCACCCTGACACTCTACTAATGTTTCAACCATGAATACTTAAATAGAACACGACACTAAATCAAGATTCTACCAAGATCTAAATTGGAATATGAGAGTTGTCGATTCAAGGTCAAGACTCTAGTCCTGAATTTAGAAAAAGGATTAAAATTTTTAATTAGTATCGGATATCTATACATGAAACTTTTGTTAGGAGTGAAAGTTGATGTGTGTGATTGAAATAATGTTATGGAAAAGTATTTTGAGGAAAATGAGTTTATTTGGAAAAAAAATTCAAAATATTTATGCCAACTAAACATGAGAAAATTGGAAAACGTCTCTCTCGAAATGCTTTACTTCAAATCAAACACACCCTTGATGATTAGCATATGAATAATTGTAAATTAAAATTTTCATTAGGTGTAAATAAATGAGAACTTAGTAATATCGTGTGTCAGACCTACAAATTTAATTATGCAGATATGAGAGGAATAATAATTATATTTTACAATAATAGATGCACATGAATGTCTTATATTTTCGTAGTATTGGAAGTTCCGAATTTAAATAAATAACATTAGAAATATTACATTATGTTTAAAATTTTTATCTAATAAAATATACTCTCTCCATCCCAATTTATATTACACCTTTCAGATTTCATGATTCAAACATGCCTATGTTTGCTCGTGAATTTTCCGTATATCTTTTTAAATATTTTTAATTTTTAATGATTCTTAA
>NC_028645.1:9270712-9383594 GCF_001406875.1 Solanum pennellii
TCTAAGTTTCATTAAAAAAATTATGAAGATGCTATGCACAAATATCTGGTGAAACTTTTATTGTTTCACTCTCGAAAAATTAAAAGTACAAAATAAATTAGGATGGATGGAGTATTTGACAATTTTCAAATCAAATGAATTATTCTAATGAGCTCTTATAAATTTGTTCTACATTTTATATTTTCTATATTTGGATATTTAGTTTTCCCATTGCCTTTTGTTTTGTATAGTTGCTACATATTATCTCAATTAAGTATAACTTTGTTGTATTATTAAGTTATACTATCTTTCACAATTTATAAATGACAAAAAAGGAATAGAAAGAGAAATATAGTTAAAATATGTAAAAAGACAATATTAGACACAATATCCTTAGGTTTTATCCCCAATTATGGATTAATTAAAAAAAAAATCTAACAAAATTTCAGAACTTGACGGCTAAATTCCGTGGACTTCTCCCCTTCTTTTTTCTGAGAGACAAATTCCTTCGCCTGACTGCATGAATCAATTCCCTTGTTTCATCATCTTCCATATAGAGTAAGTTGTCAAATTACTTAAAAAGGGTTTATAATTTGTAATTCTTTTTTTTTTATTTCTCATACAGTTCGCCAGAATTGTTTGCCATAGGTTGATATCTGCTGTAGTTGTTTAGCATCCGGATTTTAGGATTTTATCTACCAGGAATCACATTTAGCAACTAGAAACTCTACTATTAATATAGTGAAACTTTAGTTTTAGTCCAAAACTTTAAAATGCGATTTCTTGAGCTTGGCGAGATTTGATTGAGGCGATTTGAAGTGATGGGGTCTAAGTGGATTGTGGATAAACGTTGGTGTTTTAGGAAATTGTTGGAGGCTCTTTGCTTAGGGTATGTTCCGACTGATGGGGCTTCCCTCTCGTTTCTTTTCTTCAATTTTTATTTTGGTTACATGTAGTTGTTCGGGTTGTTCCACAATCGAAATTGAGCCCGTTCGGTGCAAAAGACCCGTATGTCATTAAAACCCTTTTGGTGGAGTCAATTTTGGGATTTCTAATATGGGCCCTATATTCCCATTTTGACTAAATTCTGGGTCCATTTCCAATTATTGCGATTTTTCTAACTAAACATCCATACTGAAATTGTGATTTATAATATGATGGTGTGGCAGGGTTCAATGCATTTTGAATAATGGATAGCTCGTTTGTGGTTGATTTGGAGCTCTCATGATTGGCTTTGAGGTAGGCTTCCATATAATTTCTTGATTGAGATTCTGAAATAATGTTTAGTATATATTTCATGTTATTTTTTATTGTAATTTTAGATATTTAGATTGCGTCTTGTTATTCAATCTTCTATGTTTGAGAAGCTGCAACTTGTTGACTCGTAAATACTTAGTGAGTATATCAGCCAATTGCTCTTCAATCTTGCAATAAACGAGAGTTATATCTCCATATTTTTGCACTTCTCTCATGAAAAAGAACTTGATTTTGATGTTCTTAGTTCTTCCATGAAACACAAGATTGTGACATATAGTTGTTTTTGCTTCATTGTCCACGAACACTTTGATACTTTCAGTCGGTTCTATATGAAATTCAACCAGAATTTTCTTCTGCCACAATGTTTAATTTATTGCACCTGCAGCTGTCCCAAATTCAGCTTTGATAGTAAATTGAGCTACAATATCCGTTTCCGAACAACTCAATGAGAAATTTCGTAAACCTAGAGTAAAACAGTACCCTGAAGTACTCCTTGCATCATCCTCGGAATCGCCCACATTAATGTTGGACTACCCAAAAAGCTTCATAGATTGACTCTTCTGAAACTTGACTCCATAGGTGATGTTTCCTTTGATGTATCACACAACTCTTTATGTCGCCTGCAAAGGCACTTCACTAGGGCAATGCATGAACCTTGATAAAACACTTACAACATAATCGGGTCTTGTAACTGAAAGATAAGTTGAACATCCAATGGAACTTCTGAAGTATGTCTCATTGACCTTTTCGGCTCCATGATTTACTTAGATTCTTCTTTTTGTTCATGGGAGTACTAATCTCTTAGCAATTTTCCATTTTGAGTTTCTTGAGAATTTAGTTTGAGTAATTTTTTTGGCAAAGGAAAAACTCAGTTTTTCCTTTTGTAATTTCCATTACAAGGAAATCTGTTATGAGACCAAGATCATACAATTAGAAAGCTTGCATCATATCTTGCTTGAACTCATCAAATTGCTTTTCTGCTCCTTGTATTCAAAATCTCATCCTCATAAATGAAAACAACAAGAATCTTACAGGTATTATGTTTACAATACAATGTGAATTTTGAAAGACTCATTTCAAAATCAATACTTAGGAAATAATCATCTATTAACATATACGAAGTTCTTGTGAGTGTTTTCAGACATAAATAGCTCTATGTATTGAATAGAATTTATCTTCCTTTCCATATATAAAAAACCGTTCATGTAGTTAAACATAAATTTCTTCTTCAATAATGTCATTAAGAATGCTAATTTGGCATCCATTTCATGCACTTTCATAGCACGTTGTGCATAAACAATTATAAGCAATCTTATCATGTCGAGCCTAGATACTTGAGTAAAAGTGTCAGAGTAATCTACAAAAAAAATATGTGCATAAACATTAAATAAAAGTCTTGATTTATGCTTGTTGATTGAATCATAAATATTTAACTCAGTTATGACCATCTACTATACTCAAATTGTTTTTCTTCCTTGAGGTTTGCAACAAACTGCCACATATCATTTTTTTTGGATCATAAACAGCTACTCATGCATTGAATTTCTCCCCTTTGGGTCTTTGATAGCCTATTAAGGGTCTTGAAAAGGAGCTTGATCTTTCACAACTTTTCAGGGAATTCGATACTGTAGGAACACAACTGTATTTGCTGCCTCTGGCCAAAACATCTTTGGCAAATTCTTTTCGTGCAACATAGATCTTGCCCTATCCATGATAATTGTGTTTCTTCTCTCACTAACACTAATTTTTTATGGATTATAAGGAGTAGTAAGTTGACATTCAATCCATTATTCTTCACAAAATTGACCAAACCGATGAGAAGTGTACTCCTTACCATTGTCAAACGTAAAATCTGAATTTTTCAGAAACATTTATTTTCCAATTTCTCTTTCAGCTTCAAAAAAAAGCTCTTGACCTCCGATTTGTACTATAAAAAATAAATCCAGAACATTCGGGTAAGATAATCAATAAAAATAACATAATAAAGGCTACTTTTAAGTGAAGGACCTTTGGGGACCTCCATTATCTGTGTTAACAAGTTGGAACTTTCTTGTTGCTCTTCAAGTTGCCTTTGGGAATTGAATTCTACTTTGTTCTCTGGATTAACAAGCCCAACATTGTAAGAACTCGCTCCCAGTATAGAAAGGTCATCAAGCTTCACGAACTATTGTATTTTTAAAAACCCTTGATAATGATAGTGTTAGAGTCTATTATGCCATAACTCGTAAGCATTTTCTCTTGCTAAGTACACCCCTTCTTCTTCCTCCAATATATTTAATGATAAATTTTTGCCTCTCATTTTGACTTCAAAAAAGTCATGTCCTGATGCTTCCATGATCAAGCAATCTTTATCTTCGAAATACAAATCGAAACCTTTTTCTTACAACTGACCATACTTAACAAGTTTTGATCTAAATATGGTATGTAAGAACATCATCATTTTCTTTAGTACCTGATTGTGTTTCAATTGTAATAGTTTGCATTCTCTTTGCTGGAATATAACAACCACGACCTATTCTTACTTTTGAAACTCCAGTAGGTTTCTAGTCATTAAAAAACCCTTTGTCATATGTCATATGGTTTGTGCATCCACTATTAATCAGCCAAGCTTAGTTGAAACATTTCTTGTAAAACAGGATGCCACAAAGAGTAAATCCTCTTCTTGTTCATTAAAAACCTAGACATTTGTGTCTTGCTACTGCCATTTGTCTTGTAGATAATTGCATTATGCCTGAGTTGGTTGCACTTACTGAATTTAGCATCCATCCTTTTCGAACACTTATACAACGCGTGCCCATTATTTCCACAATGCTCACCAAGAGGATAGTTTCCTTTGGAGCTACATTCTCTTCTTTTGTTGTTATAGCAAGGTGCACCTTCTCCATTTTTTGGTTGATTCTCTAATTGGGTTTCATTTATCTTTACTATCTTCATGTTTTGCTTCCAATTCTTCCTCTCTAATTTCATCTTCTTTCATAACGCTTCTTTGGTCTTGATCCTCCAAGGAATTCAATAATTTCTCCAAAGTGATTTTTGATAGATCAATGATGTTCTAAAGTGGTAATAGTGGCTTCAAATCTTTTATGTACAACATCCAGAATCTTTTCAACATTATCTTAGTGTTTAAACCCAGAACCACGTAATCTTACTCTATTTGTTGTCGATTCATTCATCTTCTTTGACTCAAACTCTCTAGTGAGATTCAACAGTTGCATACCTTTGATATGATCATGTCCTTCATATTTTACCTTGTTAAATCCTAGATGGACTTTGCTGAATTTTGGAACATCATACGAGTGAAAATTGTTGACGAAACCAATTTTCTTGTACTTGTTATTATTGGGTTGAGTTATTATTTTGTTTTCACGGAGCTGAAGAACCTCATAGCATACCTCGATTGCCTCCCAATTATCTAAATCTTCGAGATAAACTTCATCCTAAATTCCCGCATGTGAAAATTTTCACCATTAAAGACCGGATGTTTCGTTGCCGAGAAACATGAGCTTTCTTCCATGATTAATTTTTTTTCTGGTTGTGGTGCTTGAGTTACTTGAGTTAGTCACTCAAATAAATACCCACATACCCCGCAATATAAAAAAGCTTTGAGACAATTTTTTGGTAAAATTCGTATTAAAAGTGGAGATGTCAAGAACAATATCCGCAGAACCACATTTTTAATGAATCATTGCATTCACAATACAATCTGTACATTTCTTAGAGGCATAAGTAGGAAATTTGAAGCAAAAATGTTCTATGTAATGACCATAGTAAATTCTTGAATATTGAACTAGTTTGTAGCCTTCATCAATAGGCCACACTTATAGACAATTCAATGATCGTAAAAGATTTACAGCTTAAGATGTTAGATACTTATTATTTAATGAAATGATGTGTGATCCTTGTGTAAATCAAAACATGTAAGGGTATCTTCTCATGATACGTTATAAGCCTTAAGGTCTGATGCCCTATCACAGTAGTAAATGCTTGTAGTGAGATAACTATGAATTTATATACTACACTAGACTCTTCATGTAACTATGCTTCTTTGTTGAGATCTATTGAATATTCTTCAAAAACCTCAACCAAATGAAGTTATTTCGTGGCAATTATGTTCCTTACATAATTCTCATCAAGGACATGCATGAGAAAGAATAGTTCTTTCCTAACAACATGATTTATGAAAAGTCAAGTCAGTGGACTTTCAAAATTTGGATTAGGAAAGTCAATGGACCTGCCAAATCTGTATTTGGAAAGTCATGCCATGAGTGTAACATGCATCATGAAACTTATCATTTTGCAAACAGCACATAACATATTTCACATATCATATCACGTAGTTCATATCATTCTTTCATATGCCATGAGACCTTGGGATCATGGACTTGACGTTAGAACTTACCTAAATGAGGACACAACATATGGGTCCTCAACTAGGGAGAACTTCTTTAGGAATCACAGAGTCTGCTTCATTCATTCGTACGTACTTCATTTTTCATTCTTTCACATACTAGAGCAATCACCGGTCATACCTACGATGTAGTTTAAGACTCTCATCGAGTTTACTGTGCAATGACCAAGAATAACCTAGCGTCATTACTTAAGTATAGCACACCTCTTGATTATCCTATCCTTACACCTTTGGTATTGTTCATCTAATTATGTGCATCATTTTTGGCTAGCCTCATTCATTCATTGGGACTTTTAGCTTTGACCGACATAGATCATGTGAGAATCATGAAATCAGTGTCTTTGCCACACCAAAAATAGGTGGAATCACCGGCAAAAGTGACTCAAAACATACTAGCATACATGGGAATTGAACCCCGCCAGATCCCTATATTGGTAGTATAGGTTCGAAGACTAAGAGATCTAAGGAGACCCATACCCGGCATGCCGGACAGTCTCATGTCATGAGAGTTACGTGAACCTTCTCCCTTCCCGAAATAAGGCATCACCACTCATAGCTAGTCTATCAGTGCTCAGTATAAAGTTCTATTACATTCAAGTCATACGTTATGGAAGCTGGCTTCTAGTATGAGGACTTCATAGCTCAATAAATGATTTCTCATCTCATCATTAGTATTTAGTGTGTTAATCTCAATACTTTTATTAGAGTGTTCATAGAGGCTGGTCTCTTCATTAACTTTATACTCTCATAGGTGAGAACATTTTTGGTAACATTTACTTAGGCTGATTTGAGATTGCTCTCGTCTTTTACATTAGCCTCATATCATGTTGTCACCACATTCATCAAAATTAGCACATTTGCTCTTTATAATTATTCACCCCATTTTACGTGAATGTTCATTTCATCATACGCCAATGCACTTGGCCATTTAGTGTGTTTCACACTCTTACTTAACCATTCTAGGCTTTCATCATTTCATTGTTCATTTCATCATTTCTTTGTTCATTTCATCACTTCATTGTTCATTTCATTATGTGCCAATGTACTTGGCCATTTAGTGTGTTTTACCCTCTTACTTAACCCTTGTAGGGTTAAATCATTTCATTACATACATCTTAGGTTCACTTATTCAAACGTATGCTAGACTTATGGATCTACAAATACAAGCCATGAGGCTTCATTCATCGTTCTTTCAAGTGATTCATATCTTCCTAAAATTATGTAGTACAAGACTTATGTATCTTGTATGTATGCCAAGATCTCGATTTCGATCTAAGTAGGTGGCATTATTCTTGAACATTTAATTAACGGATGATTTATGTATCAATACAGAAATTTGGGCAAGGGTACCCAACTTCGAAACCCTTGGACAATACTTACATTTTTTCCTTGACTTTATTTTTAGTCTTCATGACATTGGGACCCTAGATCAATCCCCAACATCAACATTCTATCGTTATTTTCCTCATTACATTCTCCTATTATTTGGCCGAAGGGTTGTGGGATCGAATCCCCACAACCCCTTTTATTTTTCATTTAAAATTGTGTTGTCGAATTTTCTTAGACCATGAGGTTGTGGGATCAAACCCCCACAACCTCTCCTTATTTATTTTTTCATTTCGCTAGGGGTTCTGAGGTTGTGGGTTCGAACTCCCACAGCCTCCTTATTTTATTTCTATTTAAAATTGACTTAGCTAGGTGTTTGGCAGTGAGGTTATGGGATCGAGCCTCCATAGCCTTACTTTGTTTTCTTAATTATTTCGGCCTTCTCTTTTCCAGCCTTGAGGTCGTGGTTTCGATTTCCAAGCCTCATATTTTCTTTTTTTTAATTTTGTTCTTTAACTTCATTCGCTTCCTGGAGGTCGTGGGTTTGATTCCCACGCCTCCCATTTTCATTTTTTAATTTTTTTTGCATTCTCCTTTCTAAGCCAATGTACCCCATTTCGAATCCCCCTGACCCCTTTTCTTTTTCTTGCGAATTTAAGGTGTTATACGGGTGAGGTCACAGGTTAAAATCCTAGTGGCCTCATCCCTTTAGAATCAATTAAATTTTCCACATTTCACCTCTATATTTTAGCCTAACAAAACTTATATTTTTGGATGGAACTTAATCATTTTCTCAACTTATTTTCATCAATATTTCCACTTGAAAACATAGGACAATTCATGGATCATTTAACACTTTTTAGGGGGGTATTTGATGGATTCGTTTAGCAAAATTGTTGACATTCAAATCATCCCCATTTCCATTTTAATGACCATCACGATTACATAGATTTATGTAAGAAAAATGACTACTAAAACAATATTAAACTTGAAGCCTTAATTCGGCCTCATTCAAGTACATTCACAGAAACATTTTTTTACATATGCACAAACTTTCAATACATGGTTGCCTATCATACGATTTCAAGTACACAACATAATCATATTCATCACGAAAAATAGCATACACCTAAATCTACCAGCAATCATACCCAACCTACGATTCATTGGGAGCTAGTGAAAGGGGCATGCAAGAGGGGAAACAATCGTAGTTTTCTAATGAATAATATGAACCTTAAGGGGTATCTTTGGGAAAGGGACAAAGAGAGAAGAAAACCAATACATTTTTCACGTTAAACTCTTGAATAGATGCCCAAAAACTTCACCATGGAACACGTCTAAACCTCCTCAATATCAACTCCACTTGAATGACAACCTCCCTTAGCCTAGTGTGCGATTATTGTTTGTTTTCTTGTGATTTCGTGTGAGTTGTTCAAGTGTGAAGAACTTGTTTTATTTTTCTGCTTTTGTACCTTATTTTTGCAGAGAAATTTCGTGTGAAATAATAAGGGGGATTGAGCGTGAGAGTTGAGAGATAGACGTGAGAGAGTAGGAGTTATATTAGGCTTAGGAGTCAAGTTTAGGTCTTAGTCAAATAAGGTTTACTTAATTATTAAAAATATGATTTTTATGTTATTTTAAATCAGCTAATGAATAAAAATTATTAATTTATTATATTAATTCAATAGCTTAAATAAAAATCACATTAATTCCTTGCTTCCACCTAGGTTCGAACCCGGGTGAAGCAAGACATCACTTCAAGAGCTCAATTTCGTCTCTCTCTCCCCAAATTGCCCCTCCAGCTTATTTATTAAATAATTAATTATATATTTAGGGTAATTACGACAATACCCTTAGCCTTAAAATAGACCATTTTACCCCTAGACCCCCCAAAACTAAGATTTCCTCTTTTTTAAGTCGGGTAAAGACTCCTTGGAGTAAATCTCCGTATTCGAGATCCATACATGGTTGGACCCAACCTTTCCAAGATCAAATAACTCCGCAAGATAGTTGGCTTGGCTGTAGCAACGGTTCCGAGGTCTGGTTCTACGCGCATCAATCCGTGTGAGCCCTAGTCTAATCATAGGCATTCTCGACACATTAAACATCACTTAGTATATCCATTTTTAGGGTTGTTACAATATTTAGGAAATTTTAATCTATAATAACGAATGAAAGTGTTACCACAATGATAAACAACACAATTTGGTGTTTCATTGGTTTGATTCTCACGTTGACCTCTATGAAACCTTCTCTTACATTAAAAATTCCTTATCTCTGTCCCTTTTATCAATATATTTGATTTCTTACTTGATCTGACCCAATTCATTTTCTATGTGAGCATTGTGATCATGGATATTAGACATACCCTTCATTTATTTCTTCAATTGTTCGTGAATGTGCAGATTTCTATTTCAAGGATTGAATGCTCTAATACCAATTGACGCATGAAATTAACTAATTCAGAGTTAGAATCCCGAATAAGATGATTATGCAAAGCCATGGTAATTGTGGTTTTTTTTAATAAAGAAACTATGAAAACAATAGAGAAAGACTTTGACTAAAAAATACTACAGAATTGTCAAAAGGGATTATTTTATTAATAATTCGGAGACAAACACTTATAGATATAATTCCAACTAAAAATAGAAAAATATGCAAGTCTAACTCAAATAACAAATAAAAGAACTAGCTAATTAATGAAAGTCACATAGGAATATAACAAAATAATTAAAAAACCAAAAAGTAGCTAACTATTTTATTCTGCAATATCCTGAGATGTATTGTCAACACTCCTCCATGGATCAGAAAATATAGATTGTAGTCTCATCTAAAATTGTCCTTGTTAGCAAAGCCGCTAATTCATCTTTTTTCTTGCACGACTTGTGTGCATCTTCTATTGGATTAAATGAGAAGCTCTTACCTCTCATTTCAACTTGTAAAATCCATTGCTTAGTAGAGTAAAATATTCGACAATATTTTTCTCCAAATAATAATTTAAATCCTTAACTGATTAATAGACAAACACTAAATAAACTTCTATAAATATTAAGCACATAAAGAACATCTAAATTTTTTTGTACGTGTATTTGTTTTAATTGAAATAGAGCTTTTTTCTTTTGCAGGAATACAATTACCATTCCCAATTCTTTCTTATATTCCATAGGAATAAACTCTTTGAGAATACTTCTTTCATATGTCATGTGTTTTGTACAACCACTATCAATCATAAAAAATCAGATTTTTTTGTTGAAAAACAACTTGCCACAGAAAGTGGTGTTCTTCTTCTTCGTTAGTGGTGACTTTCCCAACTGTTCCATCCTTTTGAAATTTTCCTCCTTATTCGGACTACGGTTTGATTATTTGTCAGCAAATTAATTTCATAATGCTGCTTTCCAAAGATCAAGATCATCAAAGTAAATTTCCATCATCACAATCCATAATTGATAATTTTCACCATAAAAAAATTAGAGGAGCCATTCATGAAAAACTATTTTCGGAATCCATTTTTTCACACATGTTCGTCAAGAAGAAGACTCCAGATAACAATTCATTGTTTTTAATTAAAATTAAACTAAGAAAATAACGGGGAATGACTCTGAGAAAAAAATACTACAGAATTGTCAAAGAAAATTATTTTATCAATAATTCAAAGACATACATTTAGAGTTATAATTGCTAACTGAAATAAAAAAATATACTAGTAAATTTCAAATAACAAACAAAAGAACTAACTTCTAAATTCATGTCGCATAGGAAAATATAATAATTTAAAAACATTAAAAGTAGCTAACTATTTTATTCTGCAATATCTGGGGACATATTCTAAGTTAAAATAAATTCGAGAAGAATAGCTGAGTCAATGGTATTCAGAAAGAGAGAATTTTTTTTCCATCAAACCTGAAATCTTAATCCTCATACAATGAATATATGACAAGACTGAAATGAATCACTATTATTCAAAATAATTAGCTTCACTGTTGCATCTAACTCCTAACAAACTAGCAGATTTATCCAGCTCCTCATTTCTTAACGACTTTTGCCACCTCAGCTAATTAGTTATTAAACCGGTTTAATTTCAATTTTTTTGTTGTAAAGTATTTGTAGTATAGGGAATGTATATTATGTGGAGTCCTTCTAGGGTATGGTTAGGAATCCTTTATGGGGACCAAGTTAGATTTCCCTATTAATAGAGAGGTTCTCTTCATTGTAAAATCATCACTCAAGAGAGATAACAAGCCTTTTCTTCTCTTTATTTTTTCTTCTTATTCTATAATTTCATAACACATTTGCGATTATATATCTATTATTATATGTATGAATTAAATTTTGGTTCACTTATTAATGATTTTGGTCTAATTGATAATCTTTCAATATTAAGATCCGTCATTGTTGTTGCGAGAAATGAGTGTCTGCTCTACATATAGAGGTCTCTAGTAAGTGGTTGTAAGTTTGTACTATAGTTCTTTGGGTATGAATGTTTTGTTTTTCTAGTTTCAAGATTCCAAATGAAACTAGAAGTTTCTTGAATCCCCATTTGAATCCATTCGGCATAAATTAAATATCTGTATTCACTAAAATGGTGGATTTAATAGAATATTCATATGGAAAATATCTAGGTTTATTTCTCTACTTATCAATTACAAGGTTAATGGTTTGGTCTTGATGGTTGGAGTCTAGGAGAAAAATTATTCTCCTAGACTGCAATTGTCATGTTCCGTGGCATATTTTATGCACTATAACGAGCTTTCACTGTATTTTACATGAAGAGTGAATGTTTCGTATATACAATAGCATTGTTCCATCTTTTCTTTATTGCTTCCTAAAAATTAATCCTATCTAGGATATGCTCAACTGATTCGGTCCGTGTTTTACTTATGTAAGTAGACCACTACAACTGAAATGACCACATACATTTGGGATTATGATAAATTTTGACAATTGAGAAATTTCTCTTCAGTTGATCAAACTTCGAATCCACTTCTTTAATGCACTTTATGAATTGAAAATGATCTTTTGTAGTGGTGAAGCATCGACAGAATGATGAGGGGGTAGAGGAACAATTTGTGTCAACCTAAAGTACCGTGCAAGCCTTTTAAGAGAGTAATACTACACTCCAGATTTTCCAAAACATGAGTTCCTTATTACGAGACCATATTGTAGGTCTCGAGAAATAAGGAAGTTTGATCAAATATCTTCTAGAGGTTGCTTATTATATGGGATATGTCCCGCCAATTTCATCCATCCAGGTGAATATGGAGTGAACTGGCTAGGAAATATGGGGGAACTTAAAACATTCTCGGAAGCTGTTCTGTTTTAGCTTCTCTTGAGCTAGGGCAATCCCTAATGTTGTACGGTTCTCTTTATCTTTAGGCAAAGGTCTATACTGCGCGAAGTAAGACTATAGCTAGAGTTGTGGAATCTAGAAGGGCCTCTTTGCAGGACCAATTCCTCGGGTAACTAAGCTCCTATAGCCTCCGTATATATGAGATAGTATGAAAGGATCCAAAGAAACCTTTTTGCCAAACCAAGAGTAATGGGTAGATTATCATACTCCTTCGCTACTATAGACGAACCAATACAAAACACAAATTTGCAGAGCCACATAATGAGAAATGCCAAATGTTCCTCTTCATTTTCACCTTCTTTTTACGTGTTCACTTTGATGAGCTAATTTCTAAGTTAGCCAAGGATTTGGTTATTTAGGGGGCGCTTATGGATCCTACAACTCTAATTGTAGTCTTACTTTCTCTAGTATAGACCTTTGACTTATGATACACAGAACTGTATGAATTTAGGGATTGACCTGGCTCAAGGTAAGTTAAAACAGAATAGCTAACCAGAATGTTTTAAGTTCTCTACTCATGTTCTTCCATATCTCCTAGCTAGCTAACTCCATATTCACCCAGATGAATAAAATTGGCAGTGCATATCCTATCTAGTACGCTAGCTCTAGTCGATATCTGGTCCTGCTTCCTTATTACTCGAGACCTCAAGTATGGTCTCGCAATAGGGAGCTCAAGTGTTGGAATAGCTAGAGTGGAGTATTACACTCAAAATTTGTTTGCACAACAGTTCGGGTTGACGCAGACTGTTCCTCTACCTCCTCAACAGTCTGTCAATGCTTCCTTATAGAAATGATCGCTTTTAATTTAGAAAGTGGAATTGTAGAAGTAGATTCAAAGTTTGACCAATTTAAGAGAAATTCTCAGTTGTCGAATTTCATCCTAATCTCAAATATATGCAATCGTTTGAGTCGTGGTGGTCTACTTACATAAGTAAAAAACTGATCGAATCAGCTGTGTAGATCCTACATAGGATTATTCGTGAGGAAGCAATAAAGAAGAGAAGGAACTAAGGTATTGTATATGAAACTTTAACTATTCATGTATAATACACTCAAAACTCGTTATAGTGCATAAAAGTTAGATTACATCAATGCAAATAAGAAATTATCGTGTTAATGAATGGGTTGGACCCGACCATCAAAGTTTGCTTGAACATCTAAACTTTAGCAACCTAATAGATTTAGAAACTGAATCTTCTTATAAATGGCTTTTTGCCTTCATTATTCAATGTAGGTAAAGTTAAATAATAAGTAGAAAAATAAACAACAAGATAATTAACCAATCACAAATCAATTAATTTCAATATAACTTTTCTTCAAACTAAACAACTCCTAACTTTCTATAGTAATCATTCAAACATATAAACAAACACTTGAATTTAGCTTCAACCGATAAATAAATACTTCAACTTTGAATATGCACATATGGATATCTCAACTTGTCTTCATTGTTGCATGATCTTCGATCGAAATTCTAAGATCTCCAAAATTTATGTTTAGTGTCAATGATGGATGTCCATAAAACACAATAGTGACGAGTTAGAATGTTGATAGTTGTAAGTTGAGTCCATATTCACCCAGATGAATAAAATTTGCAATGCATATCCCATCTAGTACTCTAGCTCTAGTCGATATCTGGTCCAGCTTCCTTATTACTCAAGACCTCCAGTATGGTCTCGCAATAGGCAGCACAAGTGTTGGAATAGCTAGAGTGGAGTATTATTCTCAAAATTTGTTTGCACAACAGTTCGGGTTAACGTAGACTGTTCCTCTTCCTCCTCAACAGTCTGTCAATGCTTCCTTATAGAAATGATCGCTTTTAATTTAGAAAGTGGAATTAGAGAAGTAGATTCAAAGTTTGACAAATTTAAGAGAAGAGAAGAAACTAAGGTATTGTATATGAAACTTTAACTATTCATGTATAATACACTCAAAACTCGTTATAGTTCATAAAAGTTAGATTACATCAATGCAAATAAGAAATTATCGTGTAAATGAATGGGTTGGACCCGACCATCGAAGTTTGCTTAAACATCTGAACTTTAGTAACCAAATAGATTTAGAAACTGAATCTTCTTATAAATGGCTTTTTTCCTTCATTATTCAAAGTAGGTAAAGTTTGATATTAAGTAGAAAAATAAACAACAAGATAACTAACCAATCACAAAACAATTAATTTCAATATAACTTGTCTTCAAACTAAACAACTCCTAACTTTCTATAATAATCGTTCAAACTTACAAACAAACACTTGAATTTAGCCTCAACCGATAAATAAATTCTTCAACTTTGAATATGCACATATGGATATCTCAACTTTTCGTCATTGTTTCATGATCTTCTATTGAAATTCTAAGTATCTCCAAAATTTATGCGTAGTTTCAATGATGGATGTCCATAAAACACAATAGTGACGAGTTAGAATGTTGATAGTTGTATGTTGAGTCAAATTGAAGTTTCTAAATGTTTATTTTTCAAATCAGAATATTTATTTATGCAAGACAAGTGTCTCACTATGTACTGTGGTTTTTAAAAAAACCTGAATTCAACTTTCAAGATCGAAACGCGCGCGCGCGCGCACACACACACACACATATAATACTTGTCACAAAAGCCAAAAAACTATTTTTAACAAGAGAAAGGGGAAAGGCCATTATCATTCAGTTCTTGGTAAGCTTAATTTCTAGTTCTTTTTCATGTAAGATATTTTTTCTTGTTTCTTTTTTCCAGTAAGATCGATTAAGTAAGTAATTTACCAAGGGGTTCGATATATATGAAAAAGAAAATATACGAATTGGCTTGAGTATTCAACAATTACTATAGATACATACTTAGTAATTTTAACATGTATAAGTAGTGTAATATTTGGAAAAGCAAAACCATATGAAACTATATATAGCTTGAACAAGATCCAATATATCCAAGAAGATATGATGAATTATAAAGTTTTGTTGGTTAAATTTGAAGAAGAAGACAAAATTAAAATACTTTAGGTTATTCTAGATGGGCTATCTATAAGTGTTAATTCATGCACTTGTAAAAGTATGTTTGAGGTTGATAACTCAACTCTCTTCTTGGATTTTTTATTTGTGCATTTTTCAAATATTCTCATTTGTAATATAATCATAGAGTACTGTATTACAATTCTTTTGATAATCATAGAATTGCTAATTTTCTCTAGATCTTATTTTTTTTCTTGCTTGTTAATTAGTAGATGTTCGTTTCCTCATTAGGATTGACAAGGTAAGGCCTAGACCCCCTTGCATGTGCTTAGTTTTATTGAGTATTTTTATTTAAATAAAAAAATGAAAGACGCTCTGTCTACCGGTATAAATTGAAAAAAATAAGTAGTGTAATTTTTTGTTGAAGGATTCGGATGAAAATCTAAGCTACACCCCTGCCGATAGACCCCTAGCTTGACAAAAAACATAATTTCTGAATTAAATCAACCTATAGAACATATAAAAAACAAAGAAATTAGTCATTTGTGCTTTGCAGGAAAGAAGGATTTAATGAGCTCAAATTCAATTGATCCATTGATTTTCAAATGGGTTGCTAGGATATATTATCATATACACCATACGTATATTGAATAACTACATCAAAAATATTTTGTAGCAACACTTAAATATCAGTAATAGCTTAATTACAACGAATTTATTAATGTTAATATATTCATTACCACAATATATATATAGAGTCAATTACTAGTGATGAGTATATCTTAATACTCGTTATAAATGTGGCTTAAGTTTATATACATATTGAATCTAATGACAATTAACTAAAGACAACTTAAATTTAAACTTCCGTGTTAATGTGCATAGTTATTACTGCTAAAATTGTATTTATTATACCGAATATAGCAGTTGAAGATGTCGAAGAACGAATTGTGATATCTCAACTATTTCCAATGCAACAAGTTCATGTTCAAAGATCAAATTATTGGTTCTAATAAAATAGGGAAACACAGAATGATTGAAATGACTTTCAATAATTTTACAAAGCATTGAGAGGCATTAAATATACAACATAAAATACATAATTTGCATAATTTAAAAGTTAAACAACATAAAATATCTCAAAAACATAACAAACTTACTAAAATTTTGAAATTCAAATTTATTCAAACTAAACAACTTATTTTGCTAAAAGTTTGTACAGTAGCTAAAAGAAAACTTCAAAACACCTCCTTTGCCTGAGTTAATGCATTAGAAAAATATATCCCTCCTCAATTTTTTCTTTGGTAGTTTATGGTGGACTTTTTCCATTTTTTTTAAATGCAAAATTTCTTCTTTCTTTTTCTTCTTCTGATTTTGTTATTAAAAACCACATCAAATTATATTATCTTGTGTAGATGTTTTTTGAAGTTACATTAATATAATCTTTTGTATAATTTACTGAAAGAGGTAGTTAGGATTTTTCTTCCATCACAACCTCACGTATCACATAAGTTTCACAATATGGTTTTCTGCCAGGACGTTAACTAAGGCGCTGCATGGTAGGAAACCAAAGTTATATTTGCTTTCTTCATTTTAATTTTTAAATAATGGTGTGTTGATTGTTCTGGTGGAAGTGCAGAATATGTTTGAATGACATAGGTTGGAGAGATAAAAGTCTAGTGGGCGAGTACTACTTGGACCTTAGTTGGACTCAAGAAATTTTGAAACTGGAGTCTGTAAAACTCGACAAGGCCGAATCACCGACCAGGTCAAAGATCTTGATTTTGTATGCCGTTTGGACCCCCACATTAACTAGAGGTCCTCTAAAACTAGACGGGGTAGGTTCCTATTCGGTCGGCAAAACATATGTCGTCGAATGTGTGATAACTAGATGGTTGTTAAAGTCCAAAGGTTTCAAATTTCATACTCATGCATTTTCCATCACTTCTATATTCCATAATTAACATCGAGGCAATATTTTTTGTATTCTTGCATTTTTATAAAATTTAAGTCGTCAAGATTTTGTTCGGAGTTGGATATCGTTGCCGCCTAGATATTAAACTTTATTATTCAGCATATAATGTTGGTTTTACGAACCTTGAATTATTCTTTAGCGATTTGTACTCATTTGCAATGATTTCTATATAATGATGTGTGTTAGGCCTCTCTAATTGAACTTTTATGCTTGTGTGCCTATTTTAATTTGAATATCGTGCCCAAAATTCCTATATTGTTGAATTCCAGAGTATTTTGTCCCTTAAAATTAATTAAAAGTTCCGGATTTTGTCCAAATATTTTTGAGTTTAGTCGAGTGAAGTCTTAGTGACCTACATTTGTGTCAAATGACGTAATTTTCCCAATGATAGAGCGGTTGAAGTCATTCTTAAGGGCAAAAGTTGTCAAATGGACAAATTTTGCTAAATTGGGAGTAGTCGGATTATCCCAGTGTTATGGGTTATCTAGTTCTATGTCTAATTGACATTTTTATCATCTTGATTTTGTTTTTGGGAGCTGCAGGGCTAAGTTTGGGATGTTGGGTGAAAATAGGCATGTTGGGTAGTTTGGAAAGGTGAGTCGATCTCGCCATACCACTTGGCTGTAATATTGAGTTGGGTTCTTTAACTTTAGCCGACAAGCCTAAGTTCACTAAGTGCACTCTATGCATGGCTGAAAGTCCTTCTTGATCAACCTTTATGCGCCCCCAACCCCCAAAATGCATTGTAAATTTTGGTAGGCTAGTCCTCGCTCAACAAATACTATGAGCGGTTTGCCGAAAGGCCCTTCCAATAACCAACATGCAATTTTTTCTTGGAAATTTTGAGCCACTCCTTTCGGCGTGGCTAGTCTAAATTGCATAAGAGATTCGGAAACTCACCAAGCAGAAAAAGGAGTCTATCGAAAACTAATTTTCTACAATTTTGCATGAATCAACTCTAACTCTTTTTGATATATTTAAATATATAATAAGAAAACTAATCTTTACATGCCACCCTATAAGAGATCAAGAGGGATTGTGATAAATAAAGGGGGAGCCGATGCTCCTAACAACGGGAGGACAAAACTTCCAAAGGGAGGCAAAGTCAAAGAATAAAATCCATCATATGAGGTTCTAGACCATAAATCTTGATAGTGAGGGGTCCCAAGCTTCATTTCCTAAGTCGTATGATAATAAACAATTACATTCTCGGATGGATGATATCTTTGCTAGGTCCCTTCCTAACTCGGCTAGAGTCTCAGTTGCCTCCTCCACAGAAGATACAGTTCCAACACCGACACCTCTTGTAGATTCACTACCACCTACGGTCCCTCTTTCCCAAATCATTAATAGTTTGAAAAGTAGATGAGTTGCATAATATTTTTGATGAGAAACTACTTTCTACAGAGGGCCTTGAAGGCAGATACTCCACGGTGAGGGACACCCTCTATTTTCAAAGGTTTGATCAGTTCACCAGGTCCCGAGGCCCCTACATTCCCACATAGGTCAACAAATTCTATACAACATATAGAGAGTTGGTTCACAAGGGGAAAAAGAAGGCTAGTACCTTCAAATCGGTGAAGTCCGTCATAGTACGGGGAAAGAAAGTTGTGTCTAGTGGAAACTACATTAATATTGTACTTGGAAGAGATTTAGGTGATACAAAGGCATATGAAGGGTTCCTTACCATTCAGTCTGTGAATGATCGCAGGGGTGGCTTACACAATTGATTTACCCTACAAAAGAAAGGTCTACTAGGGCTACATTACAATGGCGACAAGAAGCTCATCATGACTTTCCAAAGGATTTATATGATGTCGTTCAAGCCAATAAACCTTAAGTCTATCATTCTGTTACTTGAAGGATACCATTACGGCTTTCGACTTCAACATTATAACCTTACCACAAGGTTTAAGGTTCCACTTAAAGGACCCTCTTAACGTCGTTTAAGGTCACATGTCATTCATATGTGCAAGACTAAGAGGCTCTAGCATCCTAAGTCAAGACATCCCATATTAACATTCATACATGCATCAAGTAAGGGACAGAAGTCAACCAAGACAAGACACAACGTACTTTACTTTAACACATATTACATATAATTCTAGAAGCACTTAGAAATAACCCTTATAGCCTTTAAGTCATCCTATACACTACCATATCATCATCAATATTACCATCATAGACTCATATTGTCAAGTAGGAGTAACCATGCATCAACCCTAAGACTGTATACCTAAAGACATATACATAGTCTAACATGGTCACCTAAAGAGCATTAATAGAAGAACATATATTCTTTTACATTGATTATCATGTAATAGATAGTATTAAACTTCACAAGATCATCATAATACTTCAATTTGTTGTCAAAAATGCCATAATCATCATATTACTTAAAAGAACGCCGACAAGGCCACATCAGTTGCAGGTAAAACACAAAACACTGCCACCATAAGTGGATCCTACAAGTCACAACATAATTTAAGTCTAATAATAATAAAATAGAGGGAATAGGGCAGTGTACCACCACTCCATCCTCAATACTTCAACCAAATACTAAACCATCCAATTCAATACTATCAGACCCTTCCGCATGACCATGAACATCAATTAAATGCATAAATCATGATACTCATTGAAACTAGGTTAATTAAACATAGATTTATCAATCAAATACAACCTATACATCAATTAAATACAATTTTTACATTATAACATATCCTATAGAAAACTACACTAGAATTTCATAAACATTAACTCAATATTATGTAATCCATAAAGTAGTCAAAAACTAGGGTTCATCAATTACATTGGTTCATCGGTTTATTGATTTAAAATCATCAAATTAGTAAAAATTTAATCAATATACAATGTTTAAACAATAATGCAGGAAACCATGAATAGATCATTAAATTGTACAATTCATCTTTGAAAACATTAGAAAATATCTTTGAAAGATGGGCTCCTTGATGAATAGAGTTTCAAGGATCAACAATCATACATCAATGAACCAAATAATTCATTTTGATGAAGAATATCCACTCCATTCTCCAATACAATCCCTTCCTTGAGTTTTGGCTACAATGGAGTTCTAGAGAATTTCTAAGGGAATTTGGGTTTTGATTTTTGAAGAATGAAATCCTCTAAGTTTTTAGGCTTATAAACACATTTAAAAAATCCAAAAGACCCTTAAGGAAACGCCAATATTCTTATTTAAATGTGGCATGAATTTACCAATTCACTCCTCGAACTTACAGTGAACTGCGCAGGATGGTAGTCCACCTACAACTTGCCAAACGACGGCCCGTCCCTTGACCAACGGACTGTCCTGTTGATCCGTGGTCTGTGACTGAGGCTTGTATTTGTATTACTCTACCCAAAACCTAAGTGTAAATTGAATAGACATAACCAATGGGGCGTCGACTGACCCACTAGGCGTCGATTGCCATCCGTTGGTAGGCTATCTTGGGCACCAACTTTCGGTCCTTCCTCAAGGACCCTTGGATGGTCCTTTAGGGATGTTTGCCCGGACGTTTCCAACCCAAACATGCTCTTATATTATTTTATCAACTTTCAAGTGAATTTCATCAAAAACGAACACGTAAAACTCGATGAAACATGGTTAGACACAGAAGGTCGTTTCAAGGAAAAACTTTCGAAAGACATGGACGTTCTTGAACGTTTGACCTCCAATCTTAACGAAACATGATACATTGCCTATATATACTATAATAAATAATTTTAAGGACCTTATAACTTCATTAATAACACATAAACACATAGAATCACATATGAGTCACATAGGTGATTTAGTCGTCAAACGTCTTGGGCGTCCCTTGACGTTTCACTTCCAAATCACCTAGAATCTGACACTGCCTCAATACCACATTATATACCAATTGAGGACCTTATAAAATAATGAAACAATGTTAGGATCTAGTTCACCTAAGTCATTTTCGGGGTCTTACATTCTCCCTCACTTGGACAACGTTCATCTTCAAATGACACTTGTCACTCTCCGAAAACTTCCAAGAAAAGAGATTCAACTAGAATATCATAGCCATACCATATAATATATAATCAAGAACAAAACATAAATTTCACTTAATCAAGTGATTCAATACACAATTAAAAACTAGATGAAAATTTTATAACTCATTCGGCTATAAAACTCACATTCCTCATTCAACATAGAAAAAAACTCATTTTATATTCAATATCATACTCATATACATCATTTCTAACCACATTGAAACAATTTTAGACCAAACAATTACTTAGTCAAATTTTCAAAAATTTAACGGTGAGCAGGCAAAGCATTACATTGAATTGAGCAAATTTTTCAAAAATGCATCTTTTAGGCAATTCATGATAGAAACATGATAATATGAAAGGTAAAATCATGTAGACAAATATTACAACCTAATCATAACTTCATAAAATACACAATGCAAGAAGTTAATAAAATTCAATTTCAACAAAACTCCTAAACACCATGCACATGCAACATGCTTCTATCCCTTTCTATCCTATCTACTAATCGTACTCCCCCACTTAGAAGGAACTCATATCACTAAAAGACAAATTCAAGGACATACCCTTATCATCATCACCATCCAACTTCTCTTCTCTAGTCCGGAGTGCATAGAAATGCCTCGTTGCTTGAACATCATCCTTTGGAACATTTGGAGCAACTTTCTTACCCTCTCTTCCTATAGAAGCAATGATAAGATAATCTCTCACCTTGTGTCCTTCCTTACCACAACCGAAGCAACTCCCGGTACCCTATAGTCACTTGTTATAAAGCCTCTTTCCACAAGTGACACGTGTAGGTCTTCCATTTTGAGAACCACCTCCTTTCTCCAATTTCACATTAGCATGTAGTCTTCTCAGTAAAACCTATCCTAAGACTCACTTAAGCAACACAAAGAGATACCGCCCATACACCCTCTCTAAGAATGCCAAAATGATCCTCAAGATCACCTATTATGAGACACACACACTTACAAGATACTAAACGTATGAACATCAGATTTCCTCTACCAAAGGTGATTCTAAGTCTCACTTGAATGAGTTGTGAAGCGACCTACCATACAAACCCTTACAAACACACTTAAGAGATTCCATACACTACCTATGATAGAATCATCCTCCCTTAAGACATCAACATATAGATAATATGACATTCTCTTTCCAAAGGCTATCAAAATACTTACATAAGTAAATCAAGAAGATAAAGTCCATGATTGACCTCTTCAAAACTACCTAAATAATCCATAATACTACCTAAGTTTAGATCATGTCTACAGAATAAACCATTTTCCTTAACTAGAGTCATACTTAAGGCTCATCTTGGTAAGATACAAAGTGATCATTCCTATTCCCCCTTCACACGTTAACTAGATGACCCTTAAATACTCTACATAAGTACTTATTAATTTAACATACCTTCTTAAATTAAGTAATTACATTTATCAGTTCATTTAGGACTCATTCATCACATAAGGACATTCAAGTAATGCTCTTGGACAAGACCTAGGAACTCCAACTAACACCTTCAAAGCCTATTGTGCAATGTCTAGATAGCGTCCCATAACACCACCTAAACTTCATAGAACTCCTCTAATGCTAGTAGGTATCCCATATGATGAGAATAGACAATAACTGATATAGACCATGATAGCAAAACATTGAATCTGGAGTTCTATCCTACTCCGATGAGGGTATTCTACTTGCCAATGGTAGAACTTAGATAGATCCCATGTAGGCACATGGTTAAGGAATATGAAGGGTGTGCTTTGTAATCTAGTCTCATAACAAGAACTACTTCATTACAATAATCACTTAGTTCTAGCCATTGTTCTCATAGAGTAATTTACCTTAATGGTTCATATATTGGGGTTCCATATCAAGTTCATAACCTAATCACATTTACCCTACAAAAGAAAGATCCATTAGGGCTACCGTAAAATGGCGAGAAGAAGATCATGATGACTTTCCTAAGGATTGATATGTTGTCTTCCATCCAATCAATTTTATGTCTATAATCCCTTTACTTGAAGGATAACATTACGGCTTTCGACTTCAACATTCATAACTTGACCCCTAGGTTCAAGGTTCCACATAAAGGACTCTCTTAACATAATTTAAGGTCCCATGTCATTCATAAACACAAGACTAAGAGTCTTTAGCATCCTAAGTCAAAACATCTCACATTCACATTCATACATTCATCAAGTAAGGGACACAAGTCAACTAAGACAAGACACAACATACTTTACTTTAACACATATAACATGTCATTCTACAAGCACATAGAAAAAACCCTTGTCACCTTTAAGTAATCCTATACACTACCATATCATAATTAATATGACCATCATAGACTCATATAGTCAAGTAGGAATGACCATGCATCAACCCTAAGACTATACACCTAAAGACACAGTCATAGTTTATCATGGTCACCTAAATGAAATCAATAGAAGAACACATATACTTTCACATTGCTTATCATTTATATATATAGTATTAAACTTCAAAAAATATTCATAATACTTCAAGTATTTGCCGACAAGGTCATAATCATCATATTAATTAAAACAACGTCGACAAGGCCACATCAATTGCAAGTAAAACACATAACACCGCCACCATAAGTGGACCATACAACTAACAACATAATTGAAGTATAATAATCATAAAATAAAGGAAAATAGGGAAGCGTACCACCACTCCATCCTCAACACTTCCATCCAATGCTAAACTATCCAATTTTATACCATAAGGCCCTTACCCATGCCCATGAACATCAATTCAATGCATAAATCATAATACTCAATGAAACTAGGTTTATTCAACATAGATTTATAAATATAATAAACCTATACATCAATTGAATATAATTTTTACATCATTAGATAGCCCATAGAAAGCTACGCTAGAATTCATAAACATTAAGTCAATATTAAGTAACCCATAAAGTAGTCAAAAACTAGGGTTCATTAATTACATGAGTTCTTAGATTTATTGAGTTAAAATCATCAAATTAGTAAAAATTCAACCAATATACAATGTTTAAAAAACATTTTAATGCAAGAACCCATGCATAGATCATGAAATTGGACAATTCATCTTTGAAAACTTTAGAAAACATCTTTAAAAGTTGGGCTCCTTGATGAATAGAGTTTCAAGGATCAAAAAACATACCTCAATAAAGAAAATTATTCAATTTGATGAAGAATCTCCACTCAATTCTCCACTCCAAGCCCTTCTTTGAGTTTTTGCTCCAATGGAGTTCTAGAGAATTTATAAGGGAATTTCGGTGTTTATTTTTGAAGAATGAAATCTTCTTAGTGTTTTAGGATTATAAACACATTAAAATACCCAAAATACACTTAAGGAACCTCAAATATTCTTATTTAGATTTGGGGTAAATTTACCAATTCACCCCTTGAACTTACAGTGAACTGCGCTGCAAGGCAGTCCACCTACGACTTGCCAAACAACGGCCCGTCCCTTGACCAACGGACCGTCCTGTCGATCCGTGGTCTGGGACTGAGGCTTGTATTTTGCTTCCTCTCCCAAAAACCTAAGTGAAAATTGAATATACACCGCCGACGGGGCGTCGACTGACCCAGCGAGCGTCGATTGCCATCCGTTGATAGGAGGCCTTGGGAAGTCGTGGGCTCCTCAAGGACCCTTGGATGGTCCTTGGGGATGTTATGATGGACGTATTCAACCAAAACATGATCGTATATAATTTTATCACCTCTCACAAGAATTTCATCCAAAACGAACGTATAAAACTCGACGAAACATGCTTAGACAGACAAGGTCGTTTCAAGGCAAAACATTCGAATGTCATGGACGTTCTTGGACGTTTGACCTTCAAACTTCACGAAACATGACACACTACCTATATATTTTATAATAAATCACTTACTTACCTTATAAACTCATGAATCATATGTAAAAACATAGAAAAACATATGAGGCAAATAGGTGACTTAGTCGTCGAACGTCTCGGTCGTCCCTTGACGTTTCACTTCCAAATCACCTGAACTCTTAGACACTGCATCAATACCACTTTATTGACAAAATTAGGACTTTGTTACATCATTACAACCATGTTAATCTCTAGTTCACCTAAGTCATTTCGGGGTCTTACAGTTCTAGCATTTTGATAGTATTGTTAGAGAATCTTTTAGCTAGGGTGTATTGCTAGCTAAGTGATTACTTGATCTTGTCCTTCTTTGGGTTAGATAAGATTGTTTCTCCCTTTATTAGTATGTGATGTCTAAATATCAGATTTTTATAACTTATGATCATGGAAAGATTATGTTGTCAGAATGGAACCTTTAAAAAAATTGTGATGATTTATGCATTATGGGTATCTGGTGGCTGATTTAGGCTCACTTATGGTCGTAGCCAGTATTTTTAGAAGTTAATCTTGGTTATGTAAGAAAATATTCATCATGATTGTTGTGTTAAGGTCCAGGGGTTCAAGTATAAATTGGGTTCATGATTTAGTTATGGCTTGATAATGACTATTGACTTATAGATCTTGCAAAGTTTGATTTGAAAGTTCAGTTCTTAGTAGTTAATCTTGCTGGGATTGTCTTAAGGAGGAGCTCACTTAGAAATATAAACACCGACTAGTAGGTCATGACTTAGACTTTTGGTGACGTCGGTTATTCTTCCTTCTTCTTCCTTATGTTTGAGGACGAACATGATTTTTAGTGGTGGATAATGTAATGACCGGGAAAAATATTTCAGAAATAATCATAAAAATAACCGTTTTATCCTTCTCAATAGTTATCTGAATTATTTATGATTAGTCAGAGAAGTTGATTTGAGAATTTTTGACTATTCGATAACAACAATTATTTAATTAACGTATATTTTATTAATAGTATATTTATTTAATTGATGATTAGTGGGAAAAGCACATATTTTTTTAAGTAAATTAGAGATTTATTACTTTTATTACATAAGAAGTTTAGAAAAGAAAATAAAGAAGAGGAAGAAAAAAATTTGAGCGGCGCGACCAACTTGCTCAGGTAATAATCATAACCTTAAATTTTCATTATTTCATATATGAACAATTGTTCATTGATGGTAAAGGATATTATAATGATATTATAATATGGAGTTTATTAAAACGGTGTTAGGGGAAAATTATTTATTTAACTTTAATATTATTTAAGGAATACATTAGAAATAGGGAATTTAATATAGATAAGTTGGGGGGTTAGACAATGTTGGTGCAAAGTGAATGTGCAGAAAGCAAATTATGTTAATAAAAAGAAGAAACAAATAAATAGAAACTTGTATCATATGATAATGATTTTTGACTTGGCCAGGGAAAATAGAAATGTTTGTGACAATAGGGATGTAATTGTTGGGTAATAATTATTATCTATCATTGGTCAATGACCATGGATTATCATTGGAGGGTCATATACTTCTGCATGGATAGAATAGTTAGGTGTATATATATTAACTAGTGCATTTTGACATTAGATATACAGTTTTGCACATTGGGTTTCTTGATATGGACGCCAGTTTCTATTATTTATTAATACATGATATTACTTTCTTTTAGAATTTTCTTATGGTTATAATATCATTGATATATTGAGATAGGTAATTCAATATTATGTGAAGTCTATTGAAGTTATGGGTAATTGAAGGATTTTAGATTTAAGCATAGACTTGAAACTTGGAAATATGACAATTGAAATGTTAATTGGCATCATAATTTAGGAAACTTGATTATAAACTTGGGTGAATTTCTGGGTCAAAATTAAACACATAGGAATATGGGTGTTGTTAGTTTTAGAATCTTATTGTGATTTTTTTTTTAATAGATTGTATTGATTTGGAAGTCAACCGAAAGAGGAAGACTCAAGTTCTGGAGTAATTGTTTGACTATTAGAGGCAAGTGGATTTCAAAATCCTTGTTAAGTATATGAAATTCTTTTATTTCCTTGTGTATGTGTTTGGGAGTAATGGGATTTTGTGAAGGGTTGAATTGTTAAACCTTGATTAGTTCTAAATTATGAAAAGGAAAAAAAAGACAACGTGATTAATTTTTGTGTGTGATTGGTTGAGAATGGTACGAGTACCTATGTTATAAAACAGTTTATCACTATAGAATGTGGATTGTAATTTAAGAATGTCAAACATATGAGCATACACTGATATATTATTGACTTTATTTATTATGTGTGATTATGTTCTCTATTGAACCCGTATAATTTGCATAACTGAGATGATTATATGTCATAGTGATACTTGATTTTATTTCGATGTTGCATCATCCTCTTTATTTGATATCATATTGTGCACATGCATTTACATGAGAATGGGTATGAGTAAAGGTCTAACACGTGGAGATCGTCCGTGTTGAGCATGTGAATATCGTTCGTGCGATAAATAAGTTATGAATATAATTTGGGCACGTGGAGATCGTCCGTGCGGAATTTGTTTGATTTATGATAGTGCATTGAGATCAGCCGCACAAACACTTGGAGATCGTCCGTGTCGGTATATGGACCTCGCGAGTCACCCATGGGTCATGAACTCTCGATGTATTTTCGAGGAGTATCATGTATAAACTGTTGAGAGAGTACTTTGTATTTTGAGGCATATTGTTTAATTGCGTGATATTGCATTACATCTCATGACATCCTGCATTCTTTATGATTATGTGTTTTTTTTTATTGATGATTGAAAATACGTAATATTTGGTTACATCTATTTGATGAACATGATCTTGGGTCTTGCTGATATTATGAGTGCCTTTTTGTGGAGGTTATAATTGATGAATTTTGAGCTTGTTGTTGATATATGTGTTTGTAAATGGTTAACTATTAGGTTGGACTGATTTTATGCACGTTGTTGTTTTGGAGGTTCGGCTATAGTGTAAGGAGTACTCGTATTTTTCCTTTATTATGTGTTTAGAGGTTTACTTGCTGAGTACAATGTGGTTTTGTAATCACCCCTTGCTTCTACAATTTTTTGTAGGTTACTAGCTCGGATCCTTGTGATATATTCTCTTCCTTTCCGAGGCTTGTTGGAGATTTGTAAGATAGGTGTTTGTCACCTCAGTAGATCATCTTACTCCTGTTTATGATCTTGTTCTACTCTATAAATAATTTCAAATGAGACATATATTTCTTTTGATTCAATTATATTATTTGAGAGGTTTGTACGCGTTACAATCAAATTTAGGAGATACTTTTGTGTTTATTATAGAATTTCCGCATTTTATTGTAATGGTGGAGTTTTAGGCTGACTTGTCTTGACGGGATAAGACGAGTGTTATCACGTCTATTTTTGCGCCCACTAACTAACAGAAACGGTTTTCAAGATATACTTGATTTTTTAGGAAATAAAATTTATTTTTAAAATTATGTAACCAACTCACGAATATTATTATTTTTTAAAAAAATGAAAAACTAATTACTGATTGTATTTGAATTTAGTGTGATTATCTAAACTGCTCTATCCACTATCATTTTTCTCTCTATATATGTATATATACACCATTAAAAAATAAAATAAAATAAATCAAAGTCATCAATGTTTCAGAAATATACGCACATCGATAATAATTTGCCACAATTCGATAAAGATATATTTATGTATATTTTTTCCATTCCTTTGCTGATTTTATATTTAGTTATTTTTTGTTTCATATTTCGCGACACTTAACAATATTTGTGTGTGTCTTCAAATATGAGGTTTTACAATATTAATTATCAATAATTGTGGTAAATGAAGTTTAAATGTTTTATTGTGTTTTCTAAATAAACAAATTATTGCTTTCTAACAATATGATGAATTTAAGGGAATACCTTATCGTTTCATATTAATAAGCGGATGTTAAGAATATTTTATATTATTGTTTGTTCATAATTCTTAATGAACAATAAATCTTGAAATTGGGGAGCATTCTAAAGATTAAACTTATTTCTTTTTTCTATTCCTCGTTGAATAACATATATTTATTGATTGTTTTAATCTCAAAGAGTAAAATTTATTTAACATTTTCTTCAAAAAAAATTGTTTTATAAATTTTGAGGATAAATTATATTTCAGTAATCAAAATGTGTTGAACAAATCTTATCACCGATTTAAATTGAGTGTTGATGACTGAAAGAAGAAACCCATGAGAAATTTGACAGTATTATATCCACAAAATATGTTTGAATAGAGTATGAGAAGTTTGAAAACAATTTTAATCATCTATAGTATTTTTTTTGACAATTGTTTTTTAAGTTAGTTGATTTTCTTATTCAAATACAAATATGTATTATATATTATTTTGTAATCTTGCATGATTATTATATACCAGTGATTGGATTATTTTTTTGAAAAAGTAAAAATGTTAAACATATGATGAATATTATCACTAATTAAACACAAATCCAAAAGAAGAAGAAGATACATATAAAAAATTGGCATTATATTTCATGTTGGTAACCCAATTTAAGTAAATCCTAATCAATGGAATTTTTTTTTCTAGGAGATAGTTGATCACCCAATTCAAATAATATCAACTCAAAATAAAGATATAGGTTATTGATTTAAAAAGGATAACTTTATAAAGAAAATTAATTAGATAAAACATAATTAAAATAAAAAAAATGACAAAAATAAAATAAACTACTTAAAACATTTAAAAAAAATAATCAGCCGTTTGTATTATTTAAAATATCCAAAAGAAAATCCTTTTTAAGATTACCTCAAATATAGTTTCTTTGTAATTTAATTTAATAAATGGTTGTATTAATTAAGATTATTTTTAACTTAAATCAATTTTCAATTATATTGTTGAACAAATTTAATACGGAAAAAATATTATGTAAACTCTTTTAATTTTGATTGTATCAACATATCATTCAATTTTATGGTATCAAATATTTCTTATGGAATGTTAGGATTAATAAATTATAACATCGATTTTCAAACGATATGAACAGAATAAAGCACAAACACATTTTTATACGATCAAATACATTATATACTAGTAATATTCATTAAATAAGTTCAAATAAATAAGTTAATGATTTGTATTATTATATTATTGTTATTATTATATATATTATAACTTAAATATATTATTAACTGAATAGTATATTAGTTATTTTTAGTTACAAAATTATTACATGTTAAATCATCCACGCGGGCATGTATGCTGGTAGTATATTAAAACTACTACACTAGTTACCATGGAATACACGTGCAACACACGTGATCTAAAACTAACTTATTACAAAATGTCATAAGTAACCCTTTAAAAACATGTAAAAAGAATTTCAAAAGTTAGATGGTTATAAAATTTGTAAAGCAGAGGATGATTTAAAATGTTGTACTTTAGGGAATTTTGTATGTTACACCTACTAGGCCTAGACTAGATTACTATAATATCAATACGAGTAGCCTCTATGTGAAAATAATAACATCTTCCTAATTCTCCTAAATGCAATTTCCTATATTCGTTCTTTATATATAGTAGATTTTATCAACTTGCAAAGTCACTAGGTGGTCATTAACATAAAATTAATCATCAATCCTTGCGATTCAGAGTTTCATTTGAGTTTTTTCTTGGAAAAAGGGTTCAAAACAAATACAAACTTTGGTCGAAATTACTGTTACACATTCTAACTTTGCCAGGGTCCTATGACTCCCCCTAGACTATTTTAAGGGTATTATTGAGGGTATTATACACTTAGTTGGATGAGAAAGTTACCACACTCTCCATTAGGTGGGCGGAAATTAAGTAAAATGAACCTATCTTTTCTTGCTATGTGGCAATCCACATCATTCCATTTTTTTAATATTAAATATCCTTAATTTTAGCTGTTATTTAATATTAGTTTTTAGTTAGGGTATATACAAATTCCAAAATATTTCCCTTAATAAATTACTCTTAATTATTAATTATTATTAATATTTTTTCTTCGTCAAAAATCCAGTCGCTTCACTATGTCAGTTCCGGCAACGAAAAAATATGCCGATGGCGATAACGGAAAAATCAACCGCAACAATTATAAGAAAGTAAAATCACCACCACACGAGTACCAATACGTCCCTCAGTTATAACAACTACCTCCACACAATCGAAATTGCAAATTTGCAATGAACTAAATCTACAAATTTACCCCATTTCAAAATTTTGCCACAGTCGAATCATTATCACTTCGCCATCATCACAAAAAACCTTCCATCGCCACCAAAATGACAAATACAACCACAAAGTTTTATTTTTTATGTGAAAATAAATGAAATTTATAGACGAAATTAACCATTACTCGTTAGAAAGAAATACCCAATGTATATACTAGGTTTTTTACAACTAGAATTAGTTAAAGAAAATTTTGTTGATTTAGTTTAAAGGAAATTTTTAGGATGTTTATGATGGATTGTACTGTGAAAGTCTTCAGGTAAGTGTTTAAATGAAAGAATGGGGTATGGTAGAAGAAGGTACAAAAAAAACTAGAAAAAAATTCGAAGAAAAAGAATGAAAATAATAAATGCAGTAGCAAGCGGGTATGTGCCACCTTCATGATAAAAAAAACATGGGTTTGACCTTATCACGACCCATATCGTCATCATCCGCACCCACCCTAACCCTTCGGTGGGAGAATCACTAGTACCATCCAACTAAAGTTAATTACTCTAGAATCTAGGTAATTAAGTTACGTAAGAAAGTTATAATAAATTAAAACAATGCGGAAAATATGCGTAGAATATGAAAGTCAATGTACCAAAACTATAACAACGACAATTCTAAAAACAAGGGGTACAACACCAAAACTAACAACAACTTAACCAATAGTCTAAGTTCGAAAAGAGTGGATATAAACAAAGAGAACTCAAGGAAGCCCAGAAGTACTACCTTACCCTTGAATTCGACGCAATCACTGATCTCCTACTGTCAACAATCGCGTGAAGATGCCCTGTACTCAACAAAAACAAGAGCAAGTGTAGAATGAGTATACAACCACCGTGTACTGGTATGATAACACGACTATCCCACTAGTGTAATATAAATATTTAAGGTCTCTCACAATGGAATGAGGTTCTTAGATCCTAACATGTGCCTAAAAAGGTTTAAAATATGTTAATTAAGCGTTTTACATTATGCATACTTGATTTGAAGTGATTAGGAGGTCAACGTCCAAGACGTTCGAAATTGATGTGAGGGGTCCTTAACATGTATACGAGTGTATTTACGTTTGAAACTCCGAGCAAAACTACCTAAGGACCACCCAAAGGGGTCCTTGAGGAGGACCCAAAAGGTTTCCTAGGCACTGCCTTAGCAATGTCAATCGACGAGCCAAGGAATAACGGACCGTTCCTCAATCGACTCCCCATTGATGGGGGCGTAGATCAACACTTAACAATTTGAGATTAATCTCCTAGGAAGGATGTTCATTCACAATCGATGGAGCAGTAGGACGAGCTATCGTCCAATCGACGCCCCGTCTTCCATGGTCGTCATTGATGCCTGCAATTCTGCTGCATGCACGCTGCCATGCTAAGGGGTGAGTGTCACGTTCCTAAATTAATATGGACGATTTGTTTATGTTTTTTTGGCATTTTAAGTTGGTATTTAAGCTTTTAACCCCATTTAGACCTCATTTTTCAAATTAGACTTTCCCTCTCAAACAAAACCTCTCCAGAAACCTCCGTTGGAGATGAAGCTCAAGAACAACTTGGTTGATGGACTGTGATTGTTTCTTCATCAATGTTTCATGGTTTTATCCTATAACGAGGTTAAATGATCCTTTATCTTTGGATATCCATTCATCAATCTAGCCATGGTTCGTTCTCAAATTGATTTCAAAAGCATGCTTATGATGAATTATTAATTAGCTACTGTTTTTAATATGATTTTAAATTCAATAGTATGATGAACCCATGATCCTCCAAATTTCTCAATTTGGCCTATATTGTGGTCATTGTGATTTAGATGTTAGATTTATTTTAGTGTGATTTGATTATGATAAATTGATTATAACTACTGTCTTCTATGTGAATTAACGATGAATTGGGTGTAATTGATCAATGAGGATCAAGGTTTGGTAAGTATGATCTATATTTCTCTACCTTCTATAGAATTGATGATGTAGTGTACCTGATGTGATCTTGATGTTATGATGTTTGAGTTATGATTTATATTGTGTTATTGTACTTTTAGGTACTGCCTTATATATGTCTTGTTCATGAATTATTATAATTGATCAATGATGATCAAAATCTTGTGAATTGGTAAGATTGCTCTACTTCTTCTACTTTTCTATTGAATTTATAGTTTAATTGTCCTTGTAAGACATTGTGTGGTATGGTCCACTTACGATTACGGTGTTTACTTTCTTGTCAATCTATATATGTTATGGTCATGACCTTTAAGGCGAATTGATGTACTGCGAATGTGTTGTTTATGGTGATCACAATATGAAGTTACATATTTAGTCTCTTACTCTAGTATCATGATTTAGGTATTGATTATGTCTTCTATAGTTGAATAGAGTTGCTATGATTAGGTGTGATTTAGGTGCTGCCATTGATGAAGTGTTAATGGTGAATGAACCCTACCTATTGTACCCTTATATAAATGTGTGACCTTAGCCAATGTTAGGAGTCTAGAATGCAATTATTGAAGTTGTCTTGCCTCCTATGCTATGATGTGGTGTGTGCTCTATGCATGAATGTGGATTGTGGTCTTAAGAGGGTGGCTGCACCAATATTGTGTCGATAGCCATTATGTGATCATGTTGTCCAATATACACATACTCATATGTCATGCGTGGTTACAAGTAGTATGGTTCATGGTATCTAATGAAAGGATAGTTCCTATATGCACTAATGTCTATTACTATGCATGTAAAGTATATGTCCACGAAAGTATGAATGTATTTTAACTAGGATGACTTGACGGGTGAACTAGCATAGGTAAGGGTCTCAACCTTCGTCTATACATTGCACATGTCTACCTTGATAGAATAGTTTCTAGGGTGATTATTATGTATATATGAATATGAATGCATGAATTCAGATATGAGCATGAAAGTACATGCTATGATGTAAACTATATAATATGATGAAGTATGCATATGTGTAGAATCTAAATGTGTTTATGTGAAAGGTCTTCTCATGTAAGTACACATACACACACATGAATGTATATAATGAAGCATGTATGATAATCTATTAAAGAGGGAGTCTCTTGAAAGGTATTCTCAATTGTACTCTAAACTATATTGTTCTTGAATATGATATATCCTTGTGAAATTATTTCCCACATTAATTAGGTTGATGAAAGGAGATTCTCATCTATAACCTATGATCTAATCATATGAAGGATTAATTCTCCTAATGTATTTTTTATGAAGTAAAGTTAATAAAGACTTTTCAATAGAGGGAACTTAGCTTATCATCGAGTGAACTTGACCAAATGAGAGTTTTCCCTTGCTAATGAGGAAGACTTGTTCACCAAATAATCTCATGAGATGGAAATTATAATGTCTAAAGGCATAAATAGGGTTTCAATATACATCTCCTAGTTACATAACTATGTTTCCCCCATAGGACCTAGCAAGTGCATCCACCTAGATGCTAGTATGATGTTAATGTTCTACCTTGGCATGTAGAGAACCTCCTTTTTGTGTGGGGTTCCATGACATAACATTCCATGTTTTGCTTACGTGGCCTTAATGTATGTTAAGGCTATGATTTCCCTAAAGTAAAATGGACAATTGAAGTAATGTAGTGAATTATAACTAAGATAACCTAAGGGAAGTTGGTTAGTGTAGGTGAGAGTATGAGACTTTACCTATACATTGAACAAGTATCTCTTGAAGGGAGTTCTAGCAAGTTGTTCTATATGTATGTAAATATGTATATGTCTTGTATTCATGACATTATGTTATTGACCTAATTGTAAGATAGTATGCATGGTATGAGTACTATGGTGTCTATATGATGAGGTCTTACCTTATATGCATAATGTTGGTCTCATTGACTATATTATGATGGTGTCACTTGAAATGTATGAAGTTGTCTATACTTGTATTGATGATGTATGAATTAAAATATGATGCTTAAGGTCTCTTTTTGAGTTTACTAAGTCTGTGTGGGGTTATGGGACTTCACATATACGTTGCACTAGTAGGCTTAGATTGGGATTATGAGTAAGGTTTTTGTTATGTCCTTATGAAATGAAGTCCAAGTATGCTATTTTTAACTATTGGTAGTGTTGACTTGCATGTTGTCTTGGAATGGGCCTTATATGTGGTTTTTGAAGTATGTTGGGTCATATGTAACCTATGTGTTTCATGATATGTGGTGCTTATGTGAAAGTATGTGTTTAAGTTAAGGATGGTTGTACGAGTGTTCTCCTTGGTGACCTTAAGGTGATGTTGAGTGTGGGTAGTGAAATGGGACACTATTCATGCATTGCACCAAGTATTACTTATGGGTTACTTGGGGGTAAGGACTAATAGTAAAGTAAAAGAACATTACTGTGTATGAAATGCTTGATGTGTATTATATGCAATGTATGAATTTATATGATGTTATGACCATTGTATATGTCTATATGAAGTATGTGAAGTTTGTTGTGTAATTGTGCCAATGCTTGTGAAGTTTCTTCCAAAAGATATGTTGCATGATTTCAAAGTAAAATGTCCCCTTCAAATGAATGTTTTTGCACGGTTTTCGTACTTAGTGCATTCTTGTACTAACACAATTCTTCTTCACCTTTTTACACAAAGTGTAGGTTATGGATGCTTAAAGGATGTCTCTAAAGTGAAGGGCTTGATATGTGTTTACCAAGCTCAAGAAAGGGATCCGTATGATTCAAGGATTTCCTATGTCCTTTTCATGTTCAAACTTATGTAATAGCTTAATTATTGTTATATATTGATAAGGGTTGTGTCCTTATTCTATTATGATGATGTTGAGTCTACGATGGCAAAAGGGACTTAGAGTCTAACTATGTATTATGAATTATATTTTATTCATATGAAGTGATGATTCTAGCATACGATATGCTATGAAAAGTTTTAAATTTTCCGCTAATTTCCTATGACAATGTGGTGAATGATGCCTATGGTCTTGTACAAGACCTCCGAGAGGTCAAGTACGCCATGTTACTTCTAGGAGGTGATCCCCGATCGTTACAAACGTGGTATTAGAGCACCAAGTTATAAAAGTAGTTTAAGGGTTCAAAAGTCTCATATTGCCATGTCGAGTAGAGTCTTGTTCATCGGTAATGAGTCGCGACATATCTAAGAGAAAGAGACTATAAGATGATAGAGTTTCGCTTCTTCACTGATCATGTGTCGTGCCATACAACTTAACTCTATATGATCTCTCTCTTATATTTTCTTGTCCGGTGGTATTTTAGATGTGATTGCTTGGATGAGATGGTATCTCGATGCTTGAGGGAGAAAAGGTGAGTTTTGAGACTTATCTTTGTTTTACGGATTAATGAGTACGCATAAAGGTGAATTTGGATTATATGTTAATGTGATGCCATTTATGGATATATATGTAATTTATGTTGAATGACATTTTATTTGAAGATTTAAGTCATCATATGGTTATAGCTTGTTAAATGTTGTTTCGGTGGAATTGAGTTCCTTTTTTGTAAAGCCCCAAAATAAACTAAGGTGAACTAGAGCCTCATGAGTGTTTCTTGAGTTAATTTGAAGTTCAAATGAGTTAATTTAGTGTTCTTAACCAGTGTGTGAAGTTTGGAGGTCAAATGTCCAAGAACGTCCATGACGTTCAGAAGGTGTGCCTTAGATAGCGCTTGTGTGTCTTGAGGTGTTTGAGTGAGTTTTATGTGTTAGTTTTGCTTGAAACTTGCATGAGATGTTTCTAAGACCTTACTCTAGGCAGTAAGGATCCTTCATCCGATTGGGGTTAATATCGGTATTTTATGTCTAGCTCTCATGGTCTTTGTCGATTAGGCTAACTCCCACAAAAGAATTGATTGAACAAATTTAGCATGTACAGTAGTGATGTTGTGAATGAATGTCCTGAAGTGCTGAATTCAAATAGTAACCATTAGGAGAACTAAGTGGGAGTAGTAGTATGGGATGCTATTCTCACATTGCAATTAGTGTGCCCTATAGCTACTATAAGAGAAGAGTACTTTCATGAAATTTGTGTGAATGAGTGTTATGGTGTGATGTTATAGATGATTATTTTTATGTTTTTGAGTAAATGGGATCCATTAGGATCAGTAAGTGGGAGCGGTAGTATGAGATGCTACTCTCACATTGCACTTAAGGTGACCTATATTTCCATGAGTGTGTTACATATGTTATCCAAGGGCGTGGTTTTGATTTTCAATGAGGTAAGCCTAAGATTGGGTTGTCTTAATTGTCGCTTTGGTGTGCCTTGAAAGGGGTGTATGGATGATCCTTTCTTGGCTCACCTTAGGGAATCTTAGGATAGCCTTGTGTTAGAGAATCTTCAAAGTAAAACAGGTTCATATGACTTCGATCGTGCCATTCACTGTAAGGCTTTCACTATGAGTGTTCAAACCGTTCACTGTAATGTTCATTCAAGTTTTCTGTTAAGTTTTGGGAAGTTCACTGCAAAGTGTCTTTTGGCTGAAATATTATGTGAATCATTCTCTAAATGTAAAATTATGCTTATTATGTTAATTTGTTTCTAAATTCATGAATGTTATAATTGAGTAGCATGAAATATTATTTTACTAAAATGTCCCTTTTCACATGTTTTTGGATATGCCATACTTAGTACATTAATTGTACTAACCCTATACTTTTCTATACTATAAGTATAGGTTTGGAGAGTTTTGAAGGTTGAACGCTACAAGGTGAAGCTTGAGAAAGTTCCTCTCAAGAAAAAGTATGTCCTCACATATTCGAGGGCATAGTCCGTTTCTTAATTTCATAGTTCAAGAATTATTATATATTTCTTTCAAATGTAAAAGGTCGTGTTCTAAGTTAATTATGTCGTGTCTTTAAGTTTCTCTTGTGACGATGATATTTCTTAAGTATATATAAAAGATTTCCTTTTTATTTAAATTGTTCGTGAAAAGTTTTAATTCAACACTACTTTTCATGTCTTATGTAATAAACGATAGTTAAAAGGCTTGTACAAGACCCCCAAAGGGTCAAGTACGCCTTGTCACGAAACGAGGGTTCTCCCTAACTTCTAGGGGGTACTTTGGGGTCGTGACATTTTTGGTATGATAAGTTTCCTTATGATTCTGTATGAGGATCGTCTAATGTTATTGTTTAGACTTGAAATGCTTTGAAGAAGTGTGGTAAATAGCTAAAGATGCATGTTGCCTTTATATAGGTGTAATGGTTCAATGTTGTTATTTTTTGTGTAATGCTTTATGAGTTGCCTTGTATGGATTGGCCTCTTTTGTGTAGGCTTGATTCTACAAGTGAAGGTAGTGTGTTTACCTTGTAAGGTGATGATGTGGGTTGGAATGACCTAGGAGTTACCTTGCCCTAGTAATGAAAGAAAAGAAAGTGGCCTTTATGGACAATTTTCCTATATTGTTTCCCTTAAGGTTTTCATGATCCTTGGTATTCATGGTGTAGTTAAGGCCTTATGTGGTTAGGTAGCATGAGCTAGCTTGATTTTATGAGTCTCCTTTAGGTGTTAGACTTAAAGGAATGATGCATAGATGGTTCATCTTGAAGGTTGAGATAATTTGCTCTTCATAGGGTTTACCCTAAGTGGGGGATGATGATGTGAGTAGTAAGGTGGTAGATATCCTTTTCTTTCCTTCTATTCTTACTTTAGTTTAAAACTAAAGAGTTCCTAGTAGCTTGTTCATGATAGGAGTCTTGCATATAAGTATAAGTTGCATGTTCTCCATATGTTATACATGTCTTAATTAACACGATCTTAAATTTTTTTTGAAGGTTCTAAATTTCATGAAAAATGAATTTTGCTCAAATTCATGTTTTCTCATGTTTATTGTGCATCTTGATAAGTTAATTTTTCATTTAACTTCATGAGAAGTGGTAAGGAGCATGGTGGATGTCACTTATAATGTAACGCGTTTTAAGCCATCAATGAGAAATTGAGTCTCCCTTAAATGAATAATGCTGAGTCTCTTAGAAATATGTTACTTTTATGACTTGAGAAGTTTTTATGTAGGCTAAGTTACAAAAGGTGTTGGTATGCTTAGCTAGTTCTCTTGATGTGTGCCTGCCTATAAATTGCAGTTGTAAAAATTATCTAAAAGGATTTTCCATTTAAATTAAGTCACAAGTAAGGGTTGTTTGGACAAAAAAGTATTCTTTAAAATGAGCAATAGTGACAAAAATAAAATACCATTGATTTGTGAGATAAAATTGAATACCGCAAAAATGGATAGTTTGTGCAAAGAATATAGGACTTTATTTTTACATATTATTCATTCATGCAGATTCAGGATAATTAAGTAATTGTAACATAAAAAAGCCTAGATATGGGTGTATTTGGTATGAAGAATAATGTTTTTTAGAATATCTTTTCTTTGGAAAATAGGTAGGTTTTACCTTATTTTCTCATGTTTTGTTGTTGAGTGATAAAATATTAGCATATAATATTTGGTGGGTGAATGAAAAATATTGTCCATAATATATTTTTATATTTGGATAGAATGTAGAAAATACCTTTCAGGAATATATTTCCAGACTGAGAGCCAACCACGATAACCAATTTGGGACGCATACCTGATACCAATATCTAATGTGACCCTAATGAACAATTCAAGATCTGACCCCGACATCTGACCTGGAACATAACATCGACTTTCAACTATAGACCTGATAGTTAAATTTGGACCCGACTTTGACCCACACCCTAACCGGTATGCCACCCTAATGATCCATCTGGATCCGACCCTAGATCCAACCATTTCCTTGACCCCGACTCATGCTCCGAACCCAAAGTCGAACTAGTACATGGCTTAAACCCCAACACTTGATCTAAAAAACTACTAAACACGGATCTACTCTCAACTCTATATCTAAGAGATGACTTCTATATCGAGAGAGGATCCTAACTTTAGCCCTGGCAATGACTTACAATCATGGACCCGACCCTAAAATCTTACTTAAGACCTGACATTTGACCTTAAATACAACCCCAATGACCAATCAAAAATCTAATCCCAACATCTAAATCGAGACTCAACTTTTAAACGTAGTCTTGTTCCAACATCAGACCTAATATTCGTCCCTAATACTGACACCAACTCCCAATCCTGGATGTGAACTTTAATCCTAAACCATGACTAAAATTATGATTTGAGTGAAAATCCCAACATCAGACCCCAACCCAAACCCCGACCCTGACACTTAAATCTACACATAATCTTGATGGTTTTTTGGGATCCAACCCAAACTCGACTTGTAACAAAAAATAAAATCTCTTAAGTGGGACATGACCCCCAAACAAAACCCCAACATCTTAATCAACGCTTGACTTCCAAACTAGGACCTAAGAGCGATACCCAATGCAGGACCAAACTTTTGAACTAGGACCCAACATCAACATCTATCGTGAGGCCCACACCACGACCTTGAGTGCACACTCTCGATTACTAAATCTTGACATCGGAACCAACATTCAAACGCAGCTTGATCCTGAATTCCTACTCGAGATCCATCCTGTGAATCATGATTAAACTCGATACCCGAACCAGATGACTGACCCAGGATCTGGGCTTGAGAACTGAGTTCTAAATTGAGATCTCACCTGAATCACCAACAGAAGAACAAACTTCTTAACCAATATCAAACACAAAGATCTAATACCTTACCCACGCCTTATACCTCAGCTAGGAATCCATTTCTAAAATGAAATTTGACCTCAATACTTGACCCCGATAATCAATTTGGGACCGAAATATGATAATAAGGACAAGACCTGTACTCTCCACGTATAACCCGACCCTGACAACCAACTAGGAAAACCACCCTGATACTTTACTAAGGTTTCAACCATGAATACTTAACTAGAACACGACACTAAATCAAGATTCTACCAAGTTCTAAATTGGAATATGAGAGTTGTCGATTCAAGGTCAAGACTCTAGTCCTGAATTTAGAAAAAGGAGTAGAATTTTTAATTAGTATCGGATATCTATACATGAAACTTTAGTTAGGAGTGAAATTTGATGTGTGTGATTGAAATAATGTTATGGAAAAGTGTTTTCCCTATTTTTCTTGAGGTAAGTCATTTTCCTTTATATTGAGGAAAATGAGTTGATTTGGAAAAAAAATTTCAAAATATATATGCCAACTAAACAAGAGAAAATTGGAAAACGACTCTCTAGAAATGCTTTACTTCAAATCAAACAATCCCTTGATGATTAAAATATGAATAATTATAAATTAAATTTTTCATTCAGTGTAAATAAATGAGGACATATTAATATCGTGTGTCAGACCTACAAACTTAATTATTCAGATATGAAAGGAATAATAATTATATTTTACAATAATCGATGCACATGAATATCTTATATCTTCGTAGTATTGGAAGTTCCGAATTTAAATAAATAACATTAGAAATATTACATTATGTTTAAAATTTTTATCTAATAAAATGTACTCTCTCCATCCAAATTTATATTACACCTTTCAGATTTCCAGATTCAAACATGCCTATGTTTGCTCGTGAATTTTCCGTATATCTTTTTAAATATTTTTAATTGTTAATGATTGTTAATTATAATATTTCTTACGTAGATTAAATATATATATATATATATATATATATATAAAAATTTCATTAAAAAAATTATGAAGATGCTATGCTCAAATATCTGGTGAAACTTTTATTGTTACACTCTCGAAAATTAAAAGTACAAAATAAATTAGGATGGATGGAGTATTTGTAAATTTTAAAATCAAATAAATTATTCTAATGAGCTGTTATAAACTTGTTCTACATTTTATATTTTCAATACTTGGATATTTAGTTTTCCCATTGCCTTTTGTTTTGTATAGTTGCTACATATTATCTCAATTAAGTATAAGTTTGTTGTATTATTAAGTTATACTATATTTCACAATTTTTAAATGACTAAAAAGGAATTAAAAGAGAAATATAGTTAAAATATGTAAAAAGACAATATTAGACACAATATCCTTAGGTTTTATCGACAATTATGGATTAATTAAAAATTTCAGAGCTTGATGGATAAATTCCCTTGACTTCTCCCATTCTTTTTTTCTGAGAGATAAATTCCTTCGCCTGACCGCATGAATTTTAGGGATCAACTGAATCAATTCCCTTGTTTCATCATCTTCCATATAGAGTAAGTTGTCAAATTACTGAAAAAAGGTTTATAATTTGTAATTCTTTTTTTTGATTTCTCATACAGTTCGCCAAAATTATTTGCCATAGGTTGATATCTTCTGTAGGCGTTTAGCATCCGGATTTTAGTGTTTTATCCACCAGGAATCACATTTAGCAACTAGAAACTCTACTATTAATATACAGAAACTTTAGTTTTAGTCCAAAACATTAACATGCGATTTCTTGAGCTTTGCGAGATTTTAGTGAGGCGATTCGAAGTAATGGGGTCTATGTGGATTGTTGATAAACGTTAGTGTTTTAGGAAATTGTTGGAGGCTCTTTGCTTAGGGTATGTTCCGACTGAAGGGGCTTCCCTCTCATTTGTGTTCTTCAATTTGTATTTTGGTTACATGTAGTTGTTCGGGTTGTTCCACAATCGAAATTGAGACCCGTTCGGTGCAAAAGACCAGTAAGGCATTAAAAACCTTTTGGTAGAGTCAATTTTGGGATTTTCAATATGGGCCCTATATTCCCATTTTGACTAAATTCTGGGTCCATTTCCAATTATTGCGATTTTTCTAACTAAACATCCATAATGAAATTGTGATTTATAATGTAATGGTGTGGCAGGGTTCAATGGATTTTGAATAATGGATAGCTCGTTTGTGGTTGATTTGGAGCACTCATGATCGGCTTTGAGGTAGGCTTCCATATAATTTCTTGATTGAGATTCTTAAATAATGTTTAGTATATATTTCATGTAATTTTTTATTGTAATTTCTAGATATTTAGATTGGGTCTTGTTATTCAATCTTCTATGTTTGAGAAGCTGGAACTTGTTGACTCGTAAAGACTTAGTGAATATATCAGCCAATAGTACTTCAATCTTGCAATAAACGAGAGTTATATCTCCATATTTTTGAACTTCTCTCATGAAAAAGAACTCTATTTTGATGTTCTTAGTTCTTCCATGAAACACAAGATTGTGACATATAGTTGTTGTTGCTTCATTGTCCACGAACACTTTGATGCTTTCAGTCGGTTCTATATGAAATTCAACCAGAATTTTCTTCAGCCACAATGTTTAATTTATTGCACCTGCAGCTGTCCCAAACTCAGCTTCGATAGTAAATTGAGCTACAATATCCGTTTCCGAACAACTCAATGAGAAATTTCGTAAACCTAGAGTAAAACAATACCCTGAAGTACTCTTTGCATCATCCTCGGAATCGCCCACATTAATGTTGGACTACCCAAAAAGCTTCATAGGTTGACTCTTCTGAAACTTGACTACATAGGTGATGTTTCCTTTGATGTATCCACAACTCTTTATCTCACCTGCAAAGGCACTTCACTAGGACAATGCATGAACCTTGATAAAACACTTACAACATAATCGGGTCTTGTAACTTAAAGATAATTTTGAACATCCAATGAAACTTCTGAAGTATGTCTCATTGACCTTTTCGGCTCCATGATTTACTTAGCTTCTTCTTTTTGTTCATGGGAGTACTAATCTATTAGAAATTTTCCATTTTGAGTTTCTTGAGAATTTAGTTTGTGTAATTTTTCTAGCAAAGGAAAAACTCATTTTTTCCTTGTGTGATTTCCATTACAAGGAAATCTGTTATGAGACCAAGATCATTCATTTATAAAGTTTGAATCATATCTTGCTTGAACTCATCAATTTTCTTTTCTGCTCCTTGTATTCAAAATGTCATCCACATAAACAGAAACAACAAGAATCTTACAGGTATTATGTTTACAACACAATGTGAATTTTGAAAGACTCCTTTCATAATCAATACTTAGGAAATAATCATCTATTAAACTATACGAAGTTCTTTTGAGTGTTTTAAGACATAAATAGCACTATGTATTCAATAGAATTTATCTTCCTTTCCATATATAACAAACCGTTAATGTTGTTCAACATAATTTTCTTCGTCAATAATGTCATTAAGAATGCTAATTTTGCATCCATTTCATGCACTTTCCAAGCACGTTGTGCAAAAACAATTATAAGCAATCTTATCATGTCGAGCCTAGATACTTGAGTAAAAGTGTCAGAATAATCTACAAAAAAAATATGTGCATAAACATTAACTAAAAGTCTTCATTTATGCTTGTTGATTGAATCATAAACATTTAACTCAGTTATGACCATCTACTATACTCAAATTGTTTTTCTGCCTTGAGCTTTGCAACAAACTGCCACATATCATTTTTTTTGGATCATAAACAGCTACTCATGCATTGCATTTCTCCACTTTGGGTCTTTTATAGCCTCTTAAGGGTTAGCAGATTCACTAATCACAACATTACATCTCTCATATATATCTGAGAGAAAATGAGTTTCCCTAACTAGTGGATTATTGTCCCTTTCATTTGACCACGAGCTTGTCTTCTAGATGGAATTCCTTGAATCATTCTGATTCCATTCTTCATTCTCCACCATGTGGACCTTCTGCTAATAACAATCTTCTCACCTTCATGTAGAAAGATTATGTACGCTTTTGAAATATTACTATAACCAATAAAAATTCTCGGGGCAACCTTTTTATCTATTTTATCCAGTTTGACCTGAGGTACATAGGTAAAACAAAGACAACTAAACACTTTAAGAAATTGCAGCGGATGTCTGTATCCACATCATTCTTGAAAAGGAGTGCGATCTTTCACAGCTTTTCAGGGAGTTCGATACTGTAGGAACACAACTGTATTTGCTGCAACATAGATCTTGACATATCCATGATAATTGTGTTTCTTCTCTCACTAACACTATTTTTTAGGGAGTATAAGGAGTAGTAAGTTGACATTCAATCCATTCCTCTTCACAAAATTGACAAAACCGATGAGAAGTGTACTCCTTGCCATTGTCAGAACGTAAAATCTGAATTTTTCAAAAACATTTATTTTCCAATTTCTCTTTCAGCTTCCAAAAAATGCTCTTGACCTCCGATTTGTACTATAAAAAATAAATCCAGAACATTCGGGTAAGATCATCAATAAAATAACACAATAAAGGCTACTTTTATGTTAAGGACCTTTGGGGACCTCCATCATCTGTGTTAACCAGTTGGAACTTTCTTGTTGCTCTTCAAGTTGCCTTTGGGAATGGAATTCTACTTTGTTCTCTGAATTAACAAGCCCAATATTCTAAGAACTCGCTCCCAGTATAGAAAAGTCATCGAGCGTCACGAACTCTTGTATTTTGGAAAACTCTTGATAATGATAGTGTTAGAGTCTCTTATGCCATAACTCGTAAGCATTTTCACTTGCTAAGTACAACCCTTCTTCTTCCTCCAATATATTTAATGAGAAACTTTTGCCTCTCATTTTGACTTCAAAAAAGTCATGTCCTGATGCTTCCATGATCAAGCAATCTTTATCTTCGAAATACAAATAGAAACCTTTTTTCTTACAAATGACCATACTTAACAAGTTTTGATCTAAATATGGTATGTAAGAACATCATAATTTTCTTTAGTACCTGATTGTGTTTCAATTGTAATAGTATGCATTCTCTTTGCTGGAATATAACAACCACGACCTATTCATACTTTTGAAACTTTAGTAGGTTTCTAGTAATTAAAAAGCCCTTTGTCATAAGTCATATGGTTTGTGCATCCGCTATTAATCAGCCAAGCCTAGTTGAAACATTGCTTGTAAAACAGGATGCCACAAAGAGTAAATCCTCTTCTTGTTCATTAAAAACCTAGACATTTGTGTCTTGCTACTGCCATTTGTTCTTGCAGATAATTGCATTATGCCTGAGTTGGTTGCACTTACTGAATTTAGCATCCATCCTTTTCCAACACTTATACAACGCGTGCCCATTCTTTCCACAATACTCACCAGAAGGATAGTTTCCTTTGAAGCTACCTGCTGTTCTTTTGTTGTTATAGCAAGGTGCACCTTCTCCATTTTTTGGTTGATTCTCTAATTGTGTTTCATTTATCTTTACTATCTTCCTGTTTTGCTGCCAATTCTTTCTCTCTAATTTCATCTTCTTTCATAACGCTTCTTTGTTCTTGATCCTCCAAGGAATTCAATTATTTCTCCATAGTGATTTTTGATAGATCAATGATGTTCTCTAAAGTAGTAATAGTGGCTTCAAACCTTTTAGGTACAACATCCAGAATCTTTTCAACATTATCTGAGTGTTTAAACCCAGAACCACGTAATCTTACTCTATTTGTTATGCTCATAAGCACGTCAGATTATCCATTGATTGTTGTCGATTCTTTCATCTTCTTTAACTCAAACTCTCTAATAAGATTCAACACTTGCATACCTTTGATATGATCATCTCCTTCATATTTTACCTTTTTTAATCCTAGATGGCCTTTGCTGAATTTTGGAACATCATACGAGTGAAAATTGTTGAAGAAACCAATTTTCTTGTACTTGTTATTTTTGAGTTGAGCTATTATTTTGTTTTCAGGGAGCTGAAGAACCTCATAGAATTCCTCGATTGCCTCCCAATTATCTAAATCTTTGAGATAAACTTCATCCTAAATTTCCGCATGTGAAAATTTTCACCATTGAAGACAGGATGTTTCGTTGCCGAGAAACATGAGCTTCCCATGATTAATTTTTTTTCTGGTTGTGGTGCTTGAGTTACTTGAATTAGTCACTCACATAAATACCCACATACCCCGACATATAAAAAAGCTTTGAGATAATTTTTTGGTAAAATTCGTAATAAAAGTGGAGATGTCAAGAAGAATATCCGCAGAACACGTTTTTATTGATGTCTTTGTATTATGTTTCTAAAACTGAAAATGAAAAATAGGAAGCAGTAAACCCACGACTACCAGATTTCTAGCTTACTAACTTACTCCTAAATAATACGTATAGATATTTAACAACTAATTGACTAAGTCTTTTTTAATATAAAGCAATAAAATTAAATTAACTACAGTTGAAAAAGCAAATTCCTAACACAATCTTAGTACAATAAACCCATGACTACCGGATTCCTAACTCACTAACTTACTCCTAAATAATAGGAAAAGATGTCTAACAAATGATTGACTAAGTCTTATCTAATATAAAGTAGTAAAAGTAAAATTAATTGTACTTGAAAAAGAAAATTCCTAGCACAATCTCAGTACCTTTAGTAACTTGTATAACATTTGATTGTCTTTGTGCTGATATCTCTTGCATTAATCATCAGGAAGAATTGAGCATCTGAACCCTTATAATATTTATTTACTGGAATTACACATCCCAATTGATTTCCAACACTTTTTAGGACATGTTTCTGCACTTGGTACACATATTCAACAAAATTGTTTTTAAAATTAAACAAGATTCCGCCTAAGGTACTGAATCATTACATTCACAATACAATCTCTACACTTCTTAGAGGCATAAGTAGGAAATCTAAAGCAAAAACGTTCTCTATAATGAACATAGTAAATTCTTGAATATTGAACTAGTTTGTACCCTTCTTTAATAGGCCACACTTATAGACAATTCAATGATCGTAAAAGATTTACAGCTTAAGCTATTAGATACTTATTATTTAATGAAATGATGTGTGATCCTTGTTTCAATCAAAACTTGTAAGGGTCTCTTATCATGATACGTTATAAGCCTTAAGGTCTGATGCCCTATCACAGTAGTAAATGCTTGTAGTGAGATAACTATGAATTTATATACTACACTAGACTCTTCATGTAACTATACTTCTTTATTGAGATCTATTGAATATTCTTCCAACACCTCAACCAAATGAAGTTATTTCGTGGCAATTATGTTCCTTACATAATTCTCATAACAAAAGAAAATCCCCTTTGAATTCCTCTCATTCATCTCTATTGTTGCGCTTGAGTAGTGGGTTGATTTGATCAGAAAAGTAGTATACCTCCGACTGAATCAATATCGTGTTCTCCTTTGCTGCTATGAAGGAAAGTCTCTTGGCATTGTAGTATTGTTGAATCTACTAGGTCTCTATATTATTGTTTGGTTCAAAAATATTTATTGAATGTAGAATTTTCGAAAGTAGGTTTATGATACATTAGAGGTAAACTATAAGTAGGGGTAGGTAGTAAAAGAATTCGAGACTTTGAATTAGGTTTAAGGCCCCAAAAGTGTGCCTTAGCCTCAAACATTTCTTCTTGTCACAATGTTATTGGGGAATAAATTTTTATAGGTTTATTTTGTTTTAGTTTGAGAGCTTGATAGAATGAGTGCGTTCACTATTAGTCAAAAGACCAGGTCCCTTGACTCAACAAGAACAATAATAAAGGGTAAATAATGACAAGAACACAACACACGTAGTTTACGTGAATCACAGTTACATCCAACCTGAGAAGACATTATTAATCTCAGAACCAAGTAATAACTTTATTCCTTGAAGAGCCTAAGTAGATGTCACACTGCCCACTAAGCTATCACCACTAGTCAACTTAGACTTCAACTAAGATTGAGGATGATTCTTCACTTCAGTGTTATTATTTTCAAGAGTTCTTGAGAATTTTCAAATTGCAAAAACTAAGTTTTTGACTATTCGTCATAATTTTATGAAGAATAGTCACAACCTTCTTGTCCATGCCAATGACCGAGATTTCTTCCATTTCCTCCACGTTTAGAGACTGTGCACCAATCAAAAGTACTTTTTCAAACCTAGCAGTTGTGTGTACATTTGCACAACGGATACCATCCATGGGCTTATCAAATCATCAAAAAACAAATAATAGAGCCCATATGTATTACATGATGGAATTATCATTTCAAGAAATCTTTTAAACTCGGTCTAATACTCCCTAAAACTTCATATTTGTGATAGATTTTTTAAAGCTTTCATAAAAAACACATAACCATAACCAAATATTTCAGACAAGTGCTACTGCATACTCAAACAATGTAGGATCCGAACAGAACACCCTAAATTTCAAAAAGGATCTATTCCAATCTATAGCTTATCCTTCTCTGTGTTTAGAAACTATCTTCACCCTTTGATGAATGGGAACTTCATTCATAGAGGTTTTAACTGATCAACTTTATATAACAAAGTTCAGAACTCTCTTCAAAAATATTTGTCAAGACCGGAGTGTAGACCCCAGACGAGACCGGCGTCGTTGACCTCTCAGAGGTCGCAGATAAGCCTACTTACGTCATTCTTACTTCATCTAGGTTAATTTTACCGGAAAATTTGAAACTTTTTGTTTCATAACATACATTCTAAACATTCTATTAGATTCGTAATTGTTCACCATCATTCATCAAACATTAAGATCATCAAATGAAAGAAATAGTTTAATATAGAATTAAATGTATAATTGCCATAACGGCACCAATTTACAATGTCAGAACAAAAGCGGAAAAACGCTAGTGGAACATACTCCACAAGCTCAACCCTATAATTAAGCTAGAATATAATTGGCAAGCATCCTCGAAAACATGAGGTCCTACCAAGTCCGGATGAATGCTCCACGTCCGGATAGTTTCAGCGTCAACCTGTAGCTCTAGCGTCCACCTATGCGTGCACCTAAAATTGATAATTGTATGGAATTAGTACACACTTGTACTAAGTATGGGTATATTCAAGCACACACCAAGGACATGCATGAGAAAGAATAGCTCTTTCCTAACAACATGATTTATGAAAAGTCAAGTCAGTGGACTTTCAAAATTTGGATTAGAGAAAGTCCATGGACCTGCCAAATTTGGATTTGGAAAGTCATGCCATGAGTGTAACATGCATCATAAAACTTATCATTTTGCAAATAGCACATAACATATTTCACATATCATATCACGTAGTTCATATCATTCTTTCATATGCCATGAGACCTTGGGATCATGGACTTCACGTTAGAACTTCCCAAAATGAGGCACAACATATGGGTCCTCAACTAGGGAGAAATTCTCTAGCAAACACAGAGTCTGCTTCATTTATTCGTACGTACTTCATTTTTCATTCTTTCACATACTAGTGCAATCACCGGTCATACCTACGATGTAATTTAAGACTCTCATCGAGTTTGCTGTGCAGTGACCAAGAATAACCTAGCGTCATTACTTAAGTATAGCTCACCTCTTGATTATCCTATCCTTACACCTTTGGTATTGTTCATTTCATTATGTGCATCATTTGAGGCTAGCCTCATTCATTCCTTGGGAACTTTATATTTGACCGAAATAGATCATGTGAGAATCATGAAATCCAGTGTCTTTGCCACACCGAAAATAGGTGGAATCACCGGCAAAAGTGACCCAAAACATACTAGCATACATGGGAATTGAATTCTGCCAGATCTCTATATTGGTAGTATAGGTTCGAAGACTAAGAGATATAAGGAGACCCATACCCGGCATGCCGGACAGCTCATCTCATGAGAGTTACGTGAACCTCGCCCTTCCCGAAATAAGGCATCACCGCTCATAGCTAGTCTATCAGTGCTCAGTATACAGTTGTATTACATTCAACTCATACGTTATGGAAGCTGGCTTAGTGTATGAGGACATCATAGATCAATAAATGATTTCTCATCTCATCATTAGTATTGAGTGTGTTAATCTCAATACTTTCATTAGAGTGTTCATTGAGGCTGGTCTCTTCATTAACTTTATACTCTCATAGGTGAGAACATTTTTGGTAACATTTACTTAGGCTGATTTGAGATTGCTCTCATCTTTTACATTAGCCTCATATCATGTTGTCACCACATTCATTAACATTAGCACATTTGCTCTTCATAATTACTCACCCCATTTTACGTGAATGTTCATTTCATCATATGCCAATGCACTTGGCCATTTAGTGTGTTTCACACTCTTACTTAACTATTCAAGGGTTTCATCATTTCATCATTTATTTGTTCATTTCATCATTTCTTTGTTCATTTCATCATTTCATTGTTCATTTCATTATGTGCTTATGTACTTGGCCATTTAGTGTGTTTTACCCTCTTACTTAACCCTTGTAGGGTTAAATCATTTCATTACATACATCTTAGGTTCACTTATTTTAAACGTATGCTAGACTTATGGATCTGTAAATACAAGCCATGAGGCTTCATTCATCGTTCGTTCAAGTGATTCATATCTTCCTAAGATTTTATAGTACAAGACTTATGTATCTTGTATGTATGCCAAGATCTCGATTTCGATCTAAGTAGGTGGCATTATTCTTGAACATTTAATTAACGTATGATTTATGTATCATTACAGAAATTTGGGCAAGGGAACCCAAGTTTGAAACCCTTGGACAATACTTACATTTTTCCTTGACTTTATTTTTAGTCTTCATGACATTGGGACCCTAGATCGATCCCCAACATCAACATTCTATCGTTATTTTTCTCATTGGATTCTCCTATTATTTGGCCGAAGGGTTGTGGGATCGAATCCCCACAACCCCTTTTATTTTTCATATAAAATTGTGTTGTCCAATTTTCTTAGACCATGAGGTTGTGGGATCAAACCCCCACAACCTCTCCTTATTTATTCTTTAATTTCGCTAGGGGCTGTGAGGTTGTGGGTTCGAACTCCCACAGCCTCCTTATTTTATTTTTATTTAAAATTGACTTAGCTAGGCGTTTGGCAGTGAGGTTGTGGGATCGAGCCTCCATAGCCTCACTTTATTTTCTTATTTATTTCGCCCTTCTTTTTTCCAGCCTTGAGGTCGTGGTTTCGATCTCCACGCCGAACATTTTCTTTTTTTAATTTTCTTCTTTAACTTCATTCGCTTCCTGGAGGCCGTGGGTTTGATTCCCACGCCTCCCATTTTCATTTATTAATTTTTTTTTGCATTCTCCTTTCTCAGCCAATATACCCCATTTCGAATCCCCCTGACTCCTTTTCTTTTTCTTGCGAATTTAAGTGTTATATGGGTGAGGTCACAGGTTCAAATCCTAGTGGCTTCATCCATTTTAAATCAATTAAATTTTCCACATTTCACCTCTATATTTTAGCCTAACAAAACTTATATTTTTTGCTGGAACTTAATCATTTTCTCAACTTACATTCATCAATATTTCCACTTGAAAACTTAGGACAATTCATCAATCAATTAACACTTTTTAGGGGGGTATTTCATGGATTCGTTTAGCCATATTGTTGACACTCAAGTCAGCCCCATTTCCATTTTAATGAACATCACGATTACATAGATTTATGTAAGCAAAATGACTACTAAAACAATATTAAACTTGAATCCTTAATTCGGCCTCATTCAAGTACATTCATAGTAACATTTTTTTACATATGCACACACTTGCACAAACTTTCAATACATGGTTGCCTATCATACGATTTCAAGTACACAACATACTCATATTCATCACGAAAAATAACATACACCTAAATCTACCACTAATCATACCCAACCTACGATTCATTGGGAGCTAGTGAAAGGGGCATGCAAGAGGGGAAACAATCCTAGTTTACGAATGAATTATATGAACCTTAAGGGGTATCTTTGGGAATGCACCAATAGAGAAGAAAACCCATACATTTTTTACGTTAAACTCTTGAATTTCTGCCCAAAAACTTCACCATGGAACACGTCTAAACCTCCACAATATCAACTCCACTTGAATGACAACCTGCCTTAGCGTAGTGTGCAATTAATGTTTGTTTTCTTGTGATTTCGTGTGAGTTGTTCAAGTGTGAAGAACTTGGTTTATTTTTATGCTTTTTTACCTTATTTTGACAGAGAAATTTTGTGTGAAATAATAAGGGGGATTGAGCGTGAGAGTTGATAGATAGACGTGAGAGAGTAGGAGTTATATTAGGCTTAGGAATCTAGTTTAGGTCTTAGTCAAATAAGGTTTACTTAATTATTAAAAATATTATTTTTATGTTATTTTAAATCAGCTAATGAATAAAAATTATTAATTTATTTTAATAATTCAATATCTTAAATAAAAATCACATTAATTCCTTGCTTCCACCTAGGTTCGAACCCGGGTGAAGCAAGACATCACTTCAAGAGCTTAATTTCGTCTCTCTCCCCCAAATTGCCCCTCCAGCTTACTTATTAAATAATTAATTATATTTTTAGGGTAATTATGATAGTACCCTTAGCCTAAAAAAAGACCATTTTACCCCTAGAACCTCCAAAACTCAGATTTCCTCTTTTTTAAGTCGGGTAAAGACTCCTTGGAGTAAATTTTTGTATTCGAGATCCATACATGGTTGGACCCAACCTTTCCAAGATCAAATAACTCCCCAAGTTAGTTGTCTTGGGTGTAGCAAGGGTTCCGAGGTCTGGTTCTACGCGCATTAATCTGTGTGAGCCCTAGTCTAATCATAGGCATTCTTGAAACATTAAACATCACTTAGTATATCCATTTTTAGGGTAGTTACAATATTTAGGAAATTTTAATCTATAATAACGAATGAAAGTGTTACCACTATGATAAACAACACAATTTGGTGTTTCTTTGGTTTGATTCTCACGTTGACCTCTATGAAACCTTCTCTTACATTCAAAATTCCTTATCTTTGTCCCTTTTATCAATATATTTGATTTCTTACTTGATCTGACCCAATTCATTTTCTGTGTGAGCATTGTGATCATCGATATTAGACACACCCTTCATTTATTTCTTCAGTTTTTCGTGAATGTGCAGATTTCTATTTCAAGGATTGAATGCTCTAATACCAATTGACGCATGAAATTAACTAATTCAGAGTTAGAATCCCGAGGAAGATGATTATGCAAAGCCATGGAAATTGCAGTTTTTTAAATAAAGAAACTATGAAAACAATAGAGAAAGACTTTGAGTAAAAAATACTACAGAATTGTCAAAGGGGATTATTTTATTAATAATTCAGAGACAAACACTTATAGATATAATTCCTAACTAAAAATAGAAAAATATGCAAGTCAAACTCAAATAACAAATAAAAGAACTAGCTACTTAATGCAAGTCATGTAGGAATATAACAAAATAATTAAAAAACCAAAAAGTAGCTAACTATTTTATTCTGCAATATCCTGAGATGTATTGTCAACAATCCTCCGTGGATCAGAAATTATAGATTGTAGTCTCACCTAAAATTGTCCTTGTGAGCAAATCCGCTAATTCATCTTTTGTCTTGCCAGACTTGTCTGCATCTTCTATTGGATTAAATGAGAAGCTCTTACTTCTCATTTCAACTTGTAAAATCCATTGCTTAGTAGAGTAAAATATTTGACAATATTTTTCTCCAAATAATAAGTTAAATCCTTAACTGATTAACAGACAAACACTAAATAAACTTCTATAAATATTAAGCACATAAAGAACATCTAAATTTTTATGTACGTGTATTTGTTTTAATTGCAATAGAGGTTTTTTCTTTTGCAGGAATACAACTACCATTCCCAATTCTTTCTTATTTTTCATAGGGATAAACTCTTTGAGAATACTTCTTTTATATGTCATGTGTTTTGTACAACCACTATCAATCATAAAAAATTAGATTTTTTGGTTGAAAAACAACTTGCCACAGAAAGTGGTATTCTTCTTCTTCGTTAGTGGTGACTTTCCGAACTGTTCCATCCTTTTGAAATTTGCTTTTGCAAATAACAACTTCATGACCAACTTGTTTGCCGATTTTGCATTGTGCATCTGGTCTCTTCAAGAATTTACCATGAGATTTATGACTGATTATTAATTCTCCTTCAACCATGTGATCTAGCCTCATAAGCCTCCTTATTCGGACTACGGTTTGATTATTTGTCGGTAAATTAATTTCATAATGCTCTTCCATGGCTTTCCAAAGATCAAGATCATCAAAGTAAATTACCATCATCACAATCCATAATTGATAATATTCACCATAAAAAAATTAGAGGAGCCATTCATGATAAACTATTTTCGGAATCCATTTTTTCACACATGTCCGTCAAGAAGAAGACTCCAGATAACAATTCTTTTTTTTTAAATAAAATTAAATCTAAGAAAATAACGGGGAATGACTCTGAGAAAAACATACTGCAGAATTGTCAAAGGGAATTATTTTATCAATAATTCAAAGACATATATTTAAAGTTATAATTGCTAACTAAAATAAAAAAATATACTACTAAATTTCAAATAACAAACAAAAGAACTAACTTCTAAATTCATGTCACATAGGACTCAAATAAAATAATTTAAAAACATTAAAAGTAGCTAACTATTTTATTCTGCAATATCTTGGGACATATTCTCAGTTAAAATAAATTCGAGAAGAATAGTTGAGTCAATTGTATTCAGAAAGAGAGAATTTTTTTCCATCAAACCTGAAATCTTAATCCTCATACAACTGTTATAAATGATTATATGACAAGACTAAAATGAATCACTATTATTCAAACTAACTAACTTCACTGTTGCATCTAAGTCCTAACAAACTAGCAGATTTATCCAGCTCCTCATTTCTTAACGACTTTTGCCACCTCAGCTAATTAGTTATTAAACCGGTTTAATTTCAATTTTGTTGTAAAGTATTTGTAGTATAGGGAATTTATATTATGTGGAATCCTTCTAGGGTATGCTTAGGAATACTTTATGGGGACCAAGTTAGATTTCCCTATTAATAGAGAGGTCCTCTTTATTGTAAAATCATCCCTTAAGAGAGATAACAAGCCTTTTCTTCTCTTTATTTTTTCTTCTTATTCAATAGTTTCATAACACATTTGGGATTATATATCTATTATTATATGTATGAATTAAATTTTTGTTCACTTATTAATGATTTTGGTCTAATTGATAATCTTGCAATATTAAGATCCGTCATTGTTGTTGCAAGAAATCAGTGTCTGCTCTACATATAGAGGTCTCTAGTAAGTGGTTGTATATTTGTACTATAGTTCTTTGGGTATGAATGTTTGATTTTTCTAGTTTCAAGATTCCAAATGAAACTAGAAGTTTCTTGAATCCCCATTTGATTCCATTGGGCTTAAATTAAATATCTGTAATCACTAAAATGGTGTATTTAAAAGAATATTCTTATGGAAAATATCAAGGTTTATTTTTCTACCTATCAATTACAAGGTTAATGGTTTGGTCTTGATGGTTGGAGTCTAGGAGAAAAATTATTCTCCTAGACTGCAATTGTCATGATCCATAGCATATTTTATGCACTATAACGAGCTTTGACTGTATTATACATGAAGGGTGAATGTTTCGTATATACAATAGCTTTGTTTCATCTTTTCTTTATTGCTTCCTAAAAATTAATCATATCTAGGATATGCTCAACTGATTCGGTCCGTGTTTTACTTATGTAAGTATACCACTACAATTGAAATGACCACATACATTTGGGATTAGGATAAATTTTGACAATTGAGAAATTTCTCTTCAGTTGATCAAACTTCGAATCCACTTCTCTAATGCACTTTATGAATTGAAAATGATCTTTTGTAGTGGTGAAGCATCGACAGAATGATGAGGGGGTAGAGGAACAGTTTGTGTCAACCTAAAGTACCGTGCAAGCCTTTTCAGAGAGTAATACTACACTCCAGATTTTCCAAAACTTGAGTTCCTTATTACAAGACCATATTGTAGGTCTCGAGAAATAAGGAAGTTTGATCAAATATCTTCTAGAGGTAGCTTATTATATGGGATATGTCCCACCAATTTCATCCATCCAGGTGAATATGCAGTGAACTGGCTAGGAGATATGGGGGAACTTAAAACATTCTCGAAAGTTGTTCTGTTTTAGCTTTTCTTGAGCTAGGGGAATCCCTAAAGTTGTACAGTTCTCTTTGTCTTTAGGCAAAGGTCTATTATGCGGGAAATAAGACCATAGCCAGAGTTGTGTAATTTAGAAGGGCCTCCTTGCAGGACCAATTCCTCGGGTAACTAAGCTTCTATGGCCTCCGTATATATAAGATAGTATGAAAGGAGACAAAGAAACCTTTTTGCCGAACAGAGATTTATGGGAAGATTATCATCCTCCTTCACTACTATAGACAAACCAATGCAAAACACAAATTTGCAGAGCCACATATTGAGAAACGCCAAATGTTCCTCTTCATTTATACCTTCTTTTTACGTGTTCACTTTGATGAGTTAATTTCTTAGTTAGCCAAGGAATTGGTTATTTAGGGGGCGCTTATGGATCCTACAGCTCTAGTTGTAGTCTTACTTTCTCTAGTATAGACCTTTGACTTATGATACACAGAATTGTATGAATTTAGGGATTGACCTGGCTCAAGGTAAGTTAAAACAGAATAGCTAACCAGAATGTTTTAAGTTCTCTACTCATGTTCTTCCATATCTCCTAGCTAGCTAACTCCATATTCACCCAGATGAATAAAATTGGCAGTGCATATCCTATCTAGTACGCTAGCTCTAGTCGATATCTGGTCCTGCTTCCTTATTACTCGAGACCTCAAGTATGGTCTCGCAATAGGGAGCTCAAGTGTTGGAATAGCTAGAGTGGAGTATTACACTCAAAATTTGTTTGCACAACAGTTCGGGTTGACGCAGACTGTTCCTCTACCTCCTCAACAGTCTGTCAATGCTTCCTTATAGAAATGATCGCTTTTAATTTAGAAAGTGGAATTGGAGAAGTAGATTCAAAGTTTGACCAATTTAAGAGAAATTCTCAGTTGTCGAATTTCATCCTAATCTCAAATATATGCAATCGTTTGAGTCGTGGTGGTCTACTTACATAAGTAAAAAACTGATCGAATCAGCTGTGTAGATCCTACATAGGATTATTCGTGAGGAAGCAATAAAGAAGAGAAGGAACTAAGGTATTGTATATGAAACTTTAACTATTCATGTATAATACACTCAAAACTCGTTATAGTGCATAAAAGTTAGATTACATCAATGCAAATAAGAAATTATCGTGTTAATGAATGGGTTGGACCCGACCATCAAAGTTTGCTTGAACATCTAAACTTTAGCAACCTAATAGATTTAGAAACTGAATCTTCTTATAAATGGCTTTTTGCCTTCATTATTCAATGTAGGTAAAGTTAAATAATAAGTAGAAAAATAAACAACAAGATAATTAACCAATCACAAAACAATTAATTTCAATATAACTTTTCTTCAAACTAAACAACTCCTAACTTTCTATAGTAATCATTCAAACATATAAACAAACACTTGAATTTAGCTTCAACCGATAAATAAATACTTCAACTTTGAATATGCACATATGGATATCTCAACTTGTCTTCATTGTTGCATGATCTTCGATCGAAATTCTAAGTATCTCCAAAATTTATGTTTAGTGTCAATGATGGATGTCCATAAAACACAATAGTGACGAGTTAGAATGTTGATAGTTGTAAGTTGAGTCAAATTGAAGTTTCTAAATGTTTATTTTTCAAATTAGAATATTTATTTATCCAAGACAAGTGTCTCACTATGTACTGTGGTTTTTAAAAAAACCTGAATTCAACTTTCAAGAATGAAACGCGCGCGCGCACACACACACACACATATATAATACTTGTCACAAAAGCCAAAAAACTATTTTTAACAAGAGAAAGGGGAAAGGCAATTATCATTCAGTTCTTGGTAAGCTTAATTTCTAGTTCTTTTTCATGTAAGATATTTTTTCTTATTTTTTTTTTCCAGTAAGATCGATTAAGTCAGTAATTTTACCAAGGGGTTCGATATATGAAAAAGAAAATATACGAATTGGCTTGAGGATTCAACAAATACTATAGATACATACTTAGTAATTTTAACATGTATAAGTAGTGTAATATCTGGAAAAGCAAAACCTTATGAAAGTATATATAGCTTGAACAAGATCCAATATATCCAAGAAGATATGATGAATTATCAAGTTTTGTTGGATAAATTTGAAGAAGAAGACAAAATTAAAATAATTTAGGTTACTCTAGATGGGCTATCTGTCAGTGTTAATTCATGCACTTGTAAAAGTATGTTTGAGGTTGATAACTCAACTCTCTTCTTGGATTTTATATTTGTGCATTTTTCAAGTATTCTCATTTGTAATATAATCATAGAGTACTATATTACAATTTTTTTGATAATCATAGAATTTCTAATTTTCTCTTGATCTTATTTTTTTCTTGCTTGTTAATTAGTAGATGTTCGTTTCCTCATTAGGATTGACAAGGTAAGGCCTAGACCCCCTTGCTTGTGCTTAGTTTTATTGAGTATTTTTATTTTAATAAAAAAATGATAGACGCTCTGTCTACCGATATAAATTGAAAAAACATAAGTAGAGTAATTTTTTGTTGAAGGGATTCGGATGAAAATCTAAGCTACACCCCTGCCGATACACCCCTAGCTTGACAAAAAGAATAATTTCTGAATTAAATCAACCTATAGAACATATAAAAAATAAAGAAATTAGTCATTTGTGCTTTGCAGGAAAGAAGGATTTAATGAGCTTAAATTCAATTGATCCATTTATTTTCAAATGGGTTGCTGGGTTATATTATCATATACACCATACGTATATTGAAAAACTACATCAAAAATATTTTGTAGCAACTCTTAAATATCAGTTGTAGCTTAATTACAACTAATTTATTAATGTTAATGTCTTCATTACCCCAATATATATATATATAGTCAATTGTATATCTAAATACTCTTTATAAAGGTGGCTAAAGTTTATATAGACATTGAATCTAATGACAATTAACTAAAGAAAACTTAAATTTTAACACTCCGTGTTAATGTGCATAGTTATTACTGCTAAAATTGTTTTTATTATACCGAATATAGCGGTTGAAGATGTCGAAGAATGAATTGTGATATCTCAACGATTTCCAATGCAACAAGTTCATTTTCAAAGATCAAATTATTGGCTTGAAATATCCAACATAAAATACATAATTTGCATAATTTAAAAGTTAAACAACATAAAATATCTCAAAAACATAACAAACTAACTAAAATTTGATATTCAAATTTGTTCAAACTAAACAACTTATTTTTAAAAGAAAACTTTAACACTCCTCCTTTGCCTGAGTTACTGCATTTGAAAAATATGTCCCTCCTCAATTTTTTCTTTGTCAGTTTATGGTGGACTTTTTCCATTTTTTTTAACATGCAAAATTTCTTCTTTCTTTATCTTCTTCTGATTTTGTTATTAAAAACCACATCAAATAATATTATCTTGTGTAGATGTTTTTTGAAGTTACTTTAATATAATATTTTGTATAATTTACTGAAAGAGGCAGTTAGTATTTTTCTTCCATCACAACCTCACGTATCACATAAGTTTCAAAATATGGTTTTCTGCCAGGACATTAACTAAGGCGCTGCATGGTAGGAAACCAAAGTTACATTTGGTTTCTTCTTTTTAATTTTTAAATAATGGTGTGGTGATTGTTATGGTGGAAGTGCAGAATATGTTTGAATGACATAGGTTGGAGAGATAAAAGTCCAGTCGGCGAGTACGACTTGGACCTCAGTTGGACTCAAGAAATTTTGAAATTGGAGTCTGTAAAACTCGACAAGGGAGAATCACCGACCAGGTCGATGATCTTGATTTTGTATGTCGTTTGGACCCCCACATTAACTAGCGGTCCTCTAAAACTAGACGGGGTAAGTGCCTATTCGGTCGGCAAAACATATGTCGTCGAATGTGTGATAACTAGATGGTTGTTAAAGGCCAAAGGTTTAAAATTTCATACTCATTCATTTTCCATCACTTCTATATTTCATAACTCACATCCAGGCAATATTTTTTGTAGTCTTGCATTTTTATAACATTTAAGTCATCAAGATTGTGTTCGGAGTTGGATATCGTTGCCGCCTAGATATTCAACTTTATTATTCAGCATATAATGTTGGTTTTCCGAACATTGAATTATTCTTTAGCGATTTGTACTCATTTGCAATGATTTCTATATAATGATGTGTGTTAGGCCTCTCTAATTGAACTTTTATGCTTGTGTGCCTATTTTAATTTGAATATCGTGCCTAAAATTCCTATATTGTTGAATTCCAGAGTATTTTGTCCCTTAAAATTAATTAAAAGTTCCGGATTTTGTCCAAATATTTTTGGGTTTAGTCGAGTGAAGTCTTAGTGACCTACATTTGTGTCAAATGACGTAATTTTCCCAATGATAGAGCGGTTGAAGTCATTCTTAAGGGCAAAAGTTGTCAAATGGACAAATTTTGCTAAATTGGGAGTAGTCTGATTATCCCAGTGTTATGGGTTATCTAGTTCTATGTCTAATTGAAATTTTTATCGTCTTAATTTTGTTTTTGGGAGCTGCAGGGCTAAGTTTGGGATGTTGGCTGAAAATAGGCATGTTGGGTCGTTTGTCAAGGTGAGTCGATCTCGCCATACCACTTGGCGGTTCAGTGGATTACCCCTTATAACCTCTTATTTCATTTGTAATATTGAGTTGGGTTCCTTAACTTTCGCCGACAAGCCTAAGTTCACTAAGTGCACTCTATGACCGGCTGAAAGTCCTTCTTGATCACCCTTTTTGCGCCCCCAACCCCCAAAATGCATTGTAAATTTTGGTAGGCTAGTCCTCGCTCACCAAATACTATGAGCAGTTTGCCGAAAGGCCCTTCCTATAACCAACATGCTATTTTTCGTTGGAAATTTTGAGCCACTCCTTTCAGCGTGCCTAATCTAAGTTGCAAAGAGATTCGGCAACTCACCAAGCAGAACAAGGAGTCTATCTAAAACTAATTTTCTACAATTTTGCATGAATCAACTCTAACTCTTTTCGATAAATTTAAATATATGGCAAGAACCAATCTTTACATGCCACCCTATAAGAGATCAAGAGGGATTGTGATAAATAAAGGTGGAGCCGATGCTCCTAACAACGGGAGGACAAAACCTCCAAAGGGAGGCAAAGTCAAAGAATAAAATCCATCATATGAGGTTCTAGACCATAAATCTTGATAGTGAGGGGTCCCAAGCTTCATTTCCTAAGTCGGATGATAATAAACAATTACATTCTCGGATGCATGATATCTTTGCTAGGTCCCTTCCTAACTCGGCTAGAGTCTCAGTTGCCTCTTCCCCAGAAGATACAGTTCCAACACCGACACCTCTTGTACATTCACTGCCACCTATGGTCCCTCTTTCCCAAATCATTAATAGTTAGAAAAGTAGATGAGTTGCATAATATTTTTGAATGGAAACTACTTTCTACAGAGGGCCTTGAAGGCAGATACTCCACGGTGAGGGACACACTCTATTTTCAAAGGTTTGATCATTTCACCAGGTCCCAAGGCCCCTACATTCACACATAGGTCCACATATTCTATACAACATATAGAGAGTTGGTTCCCAAGGGGAAGAAGAAGGCTAGTACCTTCAAATCGGTGAAGTCCTTCATAGTACGGGGAAAGAAAGTTGTGTCTAGTGGCAACCACATTAATATTGTACTTGGAAGAGATTTAGGTGATACAAAGGCATATGAAGGGTTCCTTACCATTCAGTCCGTGAATGACTCGCAGGGGTGGCTTGCACAACTGATTTACCCTACAAAAGAAAGGTCTACTAGGGATACCTAACAATGGCGACAAGAAGCTCATCATGACTTTCCAAAGGATTGATATGATGCCGTTAAAGCCAATAAACCTTAAGTCTATCATTCTGTTACTTAAAGGATACCATTACGACTTTCGACTTCAACTTTATAACCTTACCACTAGGTTTATGGTTCCACTTAAAGGACCCTGTTAACGTCATTTAAGGTCACATGTCATTCATATGTACAAGACTAAGAGGCTCTAGCATCCTAAGTCAATACATCCCATATTAACATTCATACATGCATCAAGTAAGGTACATAAGTTAACCAAGACAAGACACAACGTACTTTACTTTAACATATATTACATGTAATTCTAGAAGCACTTAGAAATAACCCTTATCACCTTTAAGTAATCCTATACACTACCATATCATCATCAATATTACCATCATAGACTCATATTGTCAAGTAGGAATAACCATGCATCAACCCTAAGACTGTATACCTAAAGACATATACATAGTCTAACATTGTCACCTAAATAGCATTAATAGAAGAACATATATACTTTCACATTGATTATCATGTAATAGATAGTATTCAACTTTACAAGATCATCATAATACTTCAAGTTGTTGTCAAAAAGGTCATAATCATCATATTACTTAAAAGAACGCCGACAAGGCCACATAAATTGCAGGTAAAACACATAACACTGCCACCATAAGTGGATCCTACAAGTCACAACATAATTTAAGTCTAATAATAATAAAATAGAGGGAATATGGCAGTGTACCACCACTCCATCCTCAATACTTCAACCAAATACTAAACCATCCAATTCAATACTATCAGACCCTTCCACATAACCATGAACATCAATTAAATGCATAAATAATAATACTCAATGAAACTAGGTTAATTAAAACATAGATTTATCAATATAATACAACCTATACATCAATTAAATACAATTTTTACATTATAAAATATCCTATAGAAACCTACACTAGAATTTCATAAACATTAAGTCAACATTAAGTAATCCATAAAGTAGTCAAAAACTAGGGTTCATCAATTTCATTGGTTCATCGGTTTATTGAGTTAAAATCATCAAATTAGTAACAATTCTATCAATATACGATGTTTAAAAAACCTATAATGCAGGAAACCCTGCATTGATCATGAAATTGTACAATTCATCTTTGAAAACATTAGAAAACATCTTAGAAAGACAATTAAGAGATCCCATACACTACCTATGATAGAATCATCCTCCCTTAAGACATCAACATATAGATAATATAACATTCTCTTTCCAAAGGCTATCAAAATACTTACTTAAGTAAATCAAGAAGATAAAGTCCATGATTGACCTCTTCAAAACTACCTAAATAATCCAGAAGACTACCTAAGTTTAGATCATGTCTACAGAATAAACCATTTTCCTTAACTAGAGTCATACTTAAGACTCATCTAGGTAAGATACAAAGTGATCATTCCTATTCCCCCTTCACACGTTAACTTGATGACCCTTAACTACTCTAGATAAGTACTTATTAATTTAACATACCTTCATAACTTAAGTAATTACATTTATTAGTTCCTTTAAGACTCATTCATCACATAAGGACATTCAAGTAATGCAGTTGGACAAGACCTAGGAACTCCAACTAACACCTTCAAAGCCTATTGTGCAATGTCTAGATAGCGTCCCATAACACCACCTAAACTTCATAGAACTCCTCTAATGCTAGTAGGTATCCCATATGATGAGAATAGACAAAAACTGATATAGACCATGATAGCAAAACATTGAATCCGGAGTTCTATCCTGCTCCGATGAGGGTATTCTACTTGCCAATGGTAGAACTTAGACAGATCCCATGTAGGACCATGGTTAAGGAATATAAAGGGTGTGCTTTGTAATCTAGTCACATTCTTTAACTAGAACTACTTCCTTACCATAATCACTTAGTTCTAGCCATTGTTCTCATAGAGTAATTTACCTTAAAGGTTCATATATAGGGGTTCCATATCAAGTTCATAACCTAATCACATTTACCCTAACAATGAAAGATCCATTAGGGCTACCGTAAAATGGCGAGAAAAAGATCATGATGACTTTCCTAAGGATTGATATGATGTCTTCCATCTAATCAATTTTATGTCTATAATCCCTTTACTTGATGGATACCATTATGGCTTTCGACTTCAACATTCATAACTTTACCCTAGGTTCAAGGTTCCACATAAAGGACTCTCTTAACATAATTTAAGGTCCCATGTCATTCATAAATACAAGACTAAGAGTCTTTACCATCCTAAGTCAAAACATCTCACATTCACATTCATACATTCATCAAGTAAGGGACACAAGTCAACTAAGACAAGACATAACATACTTTACTTTAACACATATAACATGTCATTCTAGAAGCACATAGAAATAACCCTTATCACCTTTAAGTAATCCTATACACTACCATATCATAATCAATATGACTATCATAGACTCATATAGTCAAGTAGGAATAGCCATGCATCAACCCTAAGACTATACACCTAAATAATATCAATAGAAGAACACATATACTTTCACATTGATTATCATTTATATATATAGTTTTCAACTTCAAAAATTCTTCATAATACTTCAAGTATTTTCCGACAAGGTCATAATCATCATATTACCTTAAAATAATGCCGACAAGGCCACATCAATTGCTAGTGAAACACATAACACCTCCACCATAAGTGGACCATATAAATAACAACATAATTGAAGTATAATAATCATAAAATAAAGGAAAATAGGGCAGCGTATCACCACTCCATCCTCAACACTTCCATCCAATGCTAAACTATCCAATTTTATACCAGAAGGCCCTTACCCATGCCCATGAACATCAATTCAATGCATAAATCATAATATTCAATGAAACTAGGTTTATTCAACATAGATTTATAAATCTAATAAACCTATACATAAATTGAATATAATTTTTACATCCTTAGATAGCCCATAGAAAGCTACAGTAGAATTCATAAACATTAAGTCAATATTAAGTAACCCATAAAGTAGTCAAAAACTAGGGTTCATCAATTACATGAGTTCATAGTTTTATTGAGTTAAAATCATCAATTTAGTAAAAATTAAACCTATATACAATGTTTAAAAAACATTTTAATGCAAGAACCCATGCATAGATCATGAAATTGGACAATTCATCTTTGAAAACTTTAGAAAACATCTTTGAATGTTGGGCTCCTTGATGAATAGAGTTTCAAAAATCAAAAAACATACCTCAATGAAGAAAATTCTTCAATTTGATGAAGAATCTCCACTCAATTCTCCAGTCCAAGCCCTTCCTTGAGTTTTTGCTCCAATAGAGTTCTAGAGAACTTCTATGGGAATTTCGGTTTTTATTTTTGAAGAATGAAATCTTCTTAGTGTTTTAGGATTATTAACATATTAAAATACCCAAAATAAACTTAAGGAACCTCAAATATTCTTATTTAGATTTGGGGTGAATTTACCGATTCACCCCTTGCACTTACAGTGAACTGCACAGGAAGGCAGTCCACCTACGACTTGCCAAACAACGGCCCATCCCTTGACCGACGGACCGTCCTGTTGATCCGTGGTCTGGGACTGAGGCTTTTCTTTGGATTCGTATCCCCAAAACCTAAGTGAAAATCGAAGAGACACCACCAACGGGGCGTCGACTGACCCATTGAGCGTCGATTGCCATCCGTTGGTAGGAGGACTTGGGCACCAACTTTGGGTCCTTCCTCAAGGACCCTTGGATGGTCCTTGGGGATTTTTGGCTGGACGTATTCAACCAAACCATGATCGTACATAATTTTATCACCTCTCACATGAATTTCATAAAAAACGAACACGTAAAACTCGACGAAACATGCTTAGACAGACAAGGTCGTTTCAAGGCAAAACTTTCGAATGTCATGGATGTTCTTGGACATTTGACCTCCAAACTTCATGAAACTTGACACACTACCTATATATACAATAATAAATCACTTAATTAACTTATAACCTCATGAATCATATATAAAAACATAGAACAACATATGAGGCACATAGGTGACTTAGTCGTCGAACGTCTCGGTCGTCCCTTGACGTTTCACTTCCAAATCACCTGAACTCTAAGACACTGCCTCAATACCACTTTATAGACAAATTTAGGACCTTATTACATCATTACAACCATGTTAATCTCTAGTTCACCTAAGTCATTTCGGGGTCTTACAGTTCTAGCATTTTGATAGTATTGTTTAAAGGTTCTGTTAGCTAGGGTGTATTGCTAGTTAAGTGATTACTTGATCTTGTACTTCCTTGGGTAAGATAAGATTGTTTCTCCCTTTATTAGTATTTGATGTCTAAAGATCATATTTTTATAACTTAAGATCATGGAAAGATTATGTTGTCAGAATGCAACCTTTAAAAAATTTGTGATGATTTATGCATTATGGGTATCTGGTGGTTGATTTAGGGTCACTTATGGTCGTAGCCTGTATTTTTAGATGTTAATCTTGGTTATGTAACAAAATATTCATCATGATTGTTGTGTTAAGGTCCAGGGGTTCAAGTATAAATTAGGTTCATGATTTAGTGATGGCTTGATAATGACTATGGACTTATAGATCTTGCAAAGTTTGATTTGAAAGTTCAGTTCTTAATAGTTGATCTTGCTGGGATTGTCTTAAGGAGGATCTCACTTAGAAATATAAACACCGACTAGTAGGTCATGGCTTAGACTTTTGGTAACATCGGTTATTCTTCCTTCTTCTTCCTTATGTTCGAGGACGAACATGATTTTTAGTGGTGGATAATGTAATGACCCGGAAAAATATTTCAGAAATGATCATAAAAATAACTGTTTTATCCTTTTCTATAGTTATCTAAGTCATTTATGATTAGTCAGAGAAGTTAATTTGAGAATTTTTGACTATTCGATAACAACAATTATTTAATTAACGGATAGTTTATTAATAGTTTATTTATTTAATTGATGATTAGTGGGACAAGCACATATTTTTTTTAAGTAAATTAGAGATTTATTACTTTTAGTACATAATAAGTTTAGAAAAGAAAATAAAGAAGAGGAAGAAAGAAATTTGAGCGGCGCGACCAACTTGCTCTGGTAATAATCATAACCTTAAATTTTCATTATTTCATATATGAATAATTGGTCATTGATGGTATATGATATTATAATGATATTATAGTATGGAGTTTATTAAAAAGGTGTTAGGGGGGAAATTATTTATTTAACTTTAAATATTATTTAAGGAATACATTAGAAATAGGGAATTTAATATAGATAAGTTGGGGGGTTAGACAATGTTGGTGCAAAGTAAATGTGCAGAAAGCAAATTAAGTTGATAAAAAGAAGAAACAAATAAATAGAAACTTGTATCATATGATAATGATTTTTGACTTGGCCAGGGAAAATAGAAATGTTTGTGACAATAGGGATGTAATTGTTGGGTAATAATTATTATCAATCATTGGTCAATGACCATGGATTATCATTGGAGGGTCATATACTTCTGCATGGATAGAATAATTAGGTGTATATATATTAACTAGTGTATTTTGACATTAGATGTACAATTTTGCACATTGGGTTTCTTGATATGGAAGCCAGTTTCTATTATTTAATAATACATGATATTACTTTCTTTTAGAATTTTCTTATGGTTATAATATAATTGATATATTGAGATAGGTAATTGAATATTATGTGAAGTCTATTGAAGTTATGGGTAATTGAAGGATTTTAGATTTAACCCTAGACTTGAAACTTGGAAAATATGACAATTGAAATGTTAATTGGCATCATGATTTAGGAAACTTGATTATAAACCTGGGTGAATTTCTGGATCAGAGTTAAACACATAGTGATATGGGTGTTTTTAGTTTTAGAATCTTATTGTGATTATTTGTTTGAATAGATTGTATTGATTTGGAAGGCAACGGAATGAGGAAGACTCAAGTTCTGGAGTAATTGTTTGACTATTTGTGGCAAGTAGATTTCAAAATCCTTGTTAAGTATATGAAATTCGTGTATTTCCTTGTGTATGTGTTTGGGAGTAATGGGACTTAGTGAAGGGTTGACTTGTCGAACCTTGATTAAATCTAAATGATGAAAAGGAAAAAAAAGACAACGTGATTAATTCTTTGTGTGTGATTGGTTGAGAATGGTACGAGTACCTATGTTATAATGACAAAGTTTATCACTATAGAATGTTGATTGTAATATGAGAATGTTAAACATATGAGCATACACTGATATATTATTGACTTGATTTATTATGTGTGATTATGTTCTCTATTGAACCCGTATAATTTGGATAATTGAGGTGATTATATGTCATAGTGATACTTGATTTATTTCGATGTTTCATCATCCCCTTTATTTGATATCATATTGTGCACATGCATTACATGAGATTGGGTATGAGTAAAGGTCTAACACGTGGAGATCGTCCGTGTTGAGCATGTGAATATCGTCCGTGTGATAAATAAGTTATGATTATAATTTTGGCACGTGGAGATCGTCCGTGCGGAATTTGTTTGATTTATGATAGTGCATTGAGATCATGCGCACAGACACGTGGAGATCGTCCGTGTCGGTATATGGACCTCGCGAATCACCCATGGGTCATGAACTCTCGATGTATTTCCGAGGAGTATCATGTATAAACTGTTGAGAGAGTAATTGGTATTTTGAGTCATATTGTTTAATTGTGTGATATTGCAATACATCTCATGACATCCTTCATTCTATATGATTATGTGTTTTTTTATTGATGATTTAAAATACTTAATATTTGGTCACATCTATTTGATGAACTTGATCTTGTGTCTTGCTGATATTATGAGTGACTTTTTGTGGAGGTTGTATTGATGAATTTTGAGCTTGTTGTTGATATATGTGTTTGTAAATGGTGAACTATTAGGTTGGATTGATTTTATGCAGGTTGTAGTTTTGGAGGTTCGGTTATGGTGTAAGGAGTACTCGTATTTTTCCCCTTAACATGTGTTTAGAGGTTTACTTGTTGAGTACTATGATGTTTGGTAATCACCCCTTGCTTCTACAATTTTTTGTAGGTTACTAGCCCGGATCCTTGTGATATATTCTCTTCCTTTCCGAGGCTTGTTGGAGATTTGTAAGATAGGTGTTTGTCACCTCGGTAGATCATCTTACTCCTGTTTATGATCTTGTTCTACTCTATAAATAATTTCAAATTAGACATATATTTCTTTTGATTCAATTATATTATTTGAAAGGTTTGTACGCGTTACAATCAAATTTAGGGGATATTTTGTGTTTATTATAGAATTTCCTCATTTTATTGTAATGGTCCAGTTTTAGGCTGACTTGTCTTGACAGGATAAGACGAGTGTCATCACGTCTATTTTTGCACCCACTAACTAATAGAAACGGTTATGAAGATATACTTGATTTTTTAGAAAATTAAATTTATTTTTAAATTTATGTAACCAACTCACGAATATTATTATTTTTTTTTAAAAATGACAAACTAATTACTGTTGTATTTGAATTTAGTGTGATTATCTAAACTGCTCTATCCACTATCATTTCTCTCTCTATATATATATACACCATTAAAAAATAAAAATAAAATAAAATAAATCAAAGTGATCAATGTTTCAGAAATATATGCACATCGATAATAATTTGCCACAATTGGATGAAGATATATTTATGGATATTGTTTTGCATTCCTTTGCTGATATTATATTTAGTTATTTTTTGTTTCATATTTCGCGAGACTTAACAATATTTGTGTGTGTCTTCAAATATGAGGTTTTACAATATTAATTATCAATTATTGTGGTAAATGAAGTTTAAATGTTTTATTGTGTTTTCTAACTAAACAAATTATTGCTTTCTAACAATATGATGAATTTAAGGGAATACGTTATCGTTTAATATTAATAAGCGGATGTTAAGAATATTTTATATTATTGTTTGTTCGTAATTCTTAATGAACAATAAATCTTGAAATTGGGGAGTATTCTAAAGGTTACACTTCTTTCTTTTATCTATTCCTCGTTGAATAACATATATTTATTGATTGTTTTAATGTCAAAGAGTAAAATTAATTTAACATTTTCTTCAATACAAATTGTTTTATAAATTTTGAGAATAAATTATATTTCAGTAATCTTTATATCATGTTTCACTAAAATAAGAGCCAAAATGTGTTGAACAAATCTTATCACCGATTTAAATTGAGTGTTGTTGACTAAAAGAAGAAACCCATGAGAATTTTGACAGTATTATACCCACAAAGTATGTTTGAATAGAGTATGAGAAGTTTGAAAACAATTTTAATCATCTACAGTATTTTTTTTTTTGACAATTGTTTTTTAAGTTAGTTGATTTCCTTATTCAAATACAAATATGTATTATATATTATTTTGTAATCTTGCATGATTATTATATACCAGTGATTGGATTATTTTTTTGAAAAAATAAAAATGTTAAACATATGATGAATATTATCACTAATTAAACACAAATCCAAAAGAAGAAGAAGATACATATAAAAAATCTGCATTATATTTCATGTTGTTAACCCAATTTAAGTAAATCCTAATCAATGGAGTTTTTTTTCTAGGAGATAGTTGATCACCCAATTCAAATAATATCAACTCAAAATAAAGATATAGGTTATTGATTTAAACAGGATAACTTTATAAAGAAAATTAATTATTTAATACATAATTAAAATAAAAAAAATGACAAAAACAAAATAAACTAGTTAAAACATTTTAAAAAAATAATCAGCCGTTTGTATTATTTAAAATATCCAAAAGAAAATCCTTTTTTAAAATTACCTCAAATATAGTTTCATTGTAATTTAATTTAATAAATGGTTGTATTAATTAATATTATTTTTAACTTAATTCAATTTTCAATTATATTGTTGAACAAATTTAATACGGAAAAAATATTTTGTAAACTCATTTAATTTTGATTGTATCAACATATCATTCAATTTTATAGCATCAAATATTTCTTATGGAATGTTAGGATTAATAAATTATAACATCGATTTTCAAACGATATGAACAGAATAAAGCATAAACACATTTTAATACGATTAAATACATTATATACTAGTAATATTCATTAAATATGTTCAAATAAATAAGTTAATGATTTGTATTATTATATTATTTTTATTATTATACATATTATAAGTTAAATATATTATTAACTGAATAGTATATTAGTTATTTTTAGTTACAAAATTATTACATGTTAAATCATCCGCGCGGGCATGTATGCTGGTAGTATATTAAAACTACTACACTAGTTACCATGGAATAAACGTGCAACACACGTGATCTAAAACTAACTTATTACAAAATATCATAAGTAACCCTTTAAGAACATGCAAAAACAATTTCAAAAGTTAGATGGTTATAAAATTTGTAAAGCAGAGGATGATTAAAAATTTTGTACTTTAGGGAATTTTGTATGTTACACCTACTTAGCCTAGACTAGATTACTATAATATCAATGCGATTAGCCTCTATGAGCAAATAATAACGTTTTCTTAATTATCGTAAATGCAATTTCCTATATTCATTCTTTCCATATAGTAGATTTTATCAACTTGCAAAGTCACTATGTGGTCATTAACATAAAATTAATGATCAATCCTTGCGATTCAGGGTTGCATTTGAGTTTTTTCTTGGAAAAAGTGTTCAAAACAAATACAAACTTTGGTCGAAATTGCCGTTACACATTCTAACTTTGCGAGGGTCCTATAACTCCCCCTAGACTATTTTTAGGGTATTATTGAGGGTATTATCAACTTAGTTGGATGAGAAAGTTACCATACTCTACATTAGGTGGGGCGGAAATTAAGTAAAATGAACCTATCTTTTCTTGCTATGTGGCAATCCACATCATTCCATTTTTTTAATATTAAATATCCTTAATTTTAGTTGTTAGTTAATATTAGTTTTTAGTTAGTGTATATACAAATGCCCAAACATTTCCCTTAATAAATTACACTTAATTATTAATTATTATTAATATTTCTTCTTCATAAAAAATCCAGTCGCTTCACTGTATCAATTCCGACAACGAAAAAATATGCCGATGGCGATAATGGAAAAATCAACCGCAACAATTATAAGAAAGTATAATCACCACCACACGAGTCTGTGCCACCTTCTTGATAAAAAAAACTTGGGTTTGACCTTATCACGACCCATATCGTCATCATTCGCACCCACCCTAACCCTTCGGTGGGAGAATTACTAGTACCATCCAACTAAAGTTAATTACTCTAGAATCTAGGTTTTTAAGTTACGTAAGAAAGTTATAATAAATTGAAACAATGCGGAAAATATGCGTAGAATATGAAAGTGAATGTACCAAAACTCTAACAACGACAATTCTAAAAACAAGGGGTACAATACCGAAACTAACAACAACTTAACCAATAGTCTGAGTTCGAAAAGAGTGGACTTAAACAAAGAGAACTCAAGGCAGCCCAGAAATACTACCTTACCCTTGAATTCGATGCAATCACTGATCTCCTACTGTCAACAGTCGCATGAAGATGCCCTGTACTCAACAAAAACAAGAGCAAGTGTAGAATGAGTACACAACCACCGTGTACTAGTATGATAACACGACTATCCCTTTAGTGTAATATAAAGATGTAAGGTCTCTCACAATGGAATAAGGTTCTTAGAGCCTCACATGCGCCTAAAAAGGTTTAAAATATGTTAATTAAGCGTTTTACAGTATGCATACTTGATTTGAAATGATTAGGAGGTCAATCGTCCAAGACGTTCGAAATTGATGTTAGAGGTCCTTAACATGTATACGAGTTTATTTACGTTTGAAACTCCGAGCACAACTCCCTAATGAACACCCAAAGGGGTCCTTGAGGAGGACCCAAAAGGTTTCCTAGGCACTGCCCTAGCAGTGTCAATCGACGATCCAAGGAATAACGGACCGTTCCTCAATCGACTCTCCATTGATGGGGGCGTAGATCAACACTTAACAATGTGAGCTTAATCTCCTAGGAAAGATGTGCATTCACAATCGATGGAGCAGTAGGACGAGCTGTCGTCCAATCGACGTCCCGTCGTCCATGGTCGTCAATGATGCATGCAATTCTGCTGCATGCACGCTACCATGCTAAGGGGTGAGTGCCACGTTCCTAAAATAATATGGACGGTTTGTTTAAGTTTTTTTGGCATTTTAAGTTGGTATATAAGCTTTTAACCCACTTTAGACCTCATTTTTTAAATTAGACTTTCCCTCTCAAACAAAACCTCTCTAGAAACCTCCGTTGAAGATGAAGCTCAAGAACAACTTCGTTGATGGATTGTGATGGTTTCTTCATCAATGTTTCGTGGTTTTATCCTATAACGAGTAAGATGATCCTTTATCTTTGGATATCCATTCATCAATCTAGCCATGGTTCTTTTTCAAATTGATTTCAAAAGCATGCTTATGATGAATTGTTGATTAGCTACTGTTTTTAATATGATTTTAAATTCAATAGCATGATGAACCCATGATCCTCCAAATTTCTCAATTTAGCCTATATTGTGGTCATTGTGATCTAGATGTTAGATTTATTTTAGTGTGATTTGATTATGATAAATTGATTATAACTACTGTCTTCTATGTGAATTAACGATGAATTGGGGGTAATTGATCAATGAGGATCAAAGGTTTGGTAAGTATGATCTATATTTCTCTACTTTCTATAGAATTGATGATGTAGTGTACCTGATGTGATCTTCATGTTATGATGTTTGAGTTATGATTTATATTGTGTTATTGTATTTTTAGGTACTGCCTTATATATGTATTGTTCATGAATTACTATAATTGATCAATGATGATAAAAATCTTCGTAAATTGGTAAGATTGCTATACTTCTTCTACTTTTCTATTGAATTTATAGTTGAATTGTCCTTGTAAGACATTGTGTGGTATGGTCCACTTACTATTACGGTGTTTACTTTCTTGTCAATCTATATATGTTATGGTCATGACGTTGAAGGCAAATTGATGTACAGCCAATGTGTGGTTATGGTGATCATAATATGAAGTTACATATCTGGTCTCTTACTCCAGTATCATGATTTAGGTATTGATTATGTCTTCTATAGTTGAATAGAGTTGTTACGATAAGGTGTGGCTTAGGTGCTGCCATTGATGAACTGTTAATGGTGAATGAACCCTACCTATTGTACCCTTATATGAATGTGTGACCTTAGACAATGTTAGGAGTCTAGAATGCAATTGTTGAAGTTGTCTTGCCTCCTATGCTATGATGTGGTGTGTGCTCAATGCATGAATGTGGATTGTGGTCTTAAGCGGGTGGCTGCCCCAATATTGTGTCAATAGCCATTATGTGATCATGTTGTCCAATATACACACATCATATGTCATATGTGCTTACAAGTAGTATGGTTCATGGTATCTAATGAAAGGATAGTTATTATATGCACTAATGTCTATTATTATGCATGTAAAGTATATGTCCACGAAAGTATGAATGTATTTTAACTAGGATGACTTGATAGGTGAACTAGTATAGGTAAGGGTCTCAACCTTCATCTATACATTGCACATGTCTACCTTGATAGAATAGTTTCTAGGGTGATTATTATGTATACATGAATATGAATGCATGAATTAAGATATGAACATGAAAGTTTATGCTATGATGTTAATTATATAATATGATGAAGTATGCATATATGTTGTATCTAAATGTGTTTATGTGAAAGGTCTTCTCATGTACGTACACATACACACACATGAATGTATATAATGATGCATGTATGATAATCTAGTAAAGAGGGAGTCTCTTGAATGGTATTCTCAATTGTACTCTAAACTATATTGTTCTTGAATATGATATATCCTTGTGAAATTATTTCCCACGTTAATTAGGTTGATGAAAGGAAATTCTCATCTATAACCTATGATCTAATCATATGAGGGATTAATTCTCCTAAAGTATTTTTTGTGAAGTAAAGTTAATAAAGACTTTTCTATAGAGGGAACTTAGCTTATCACTGAGTGAACTTGACCAAATGAGAGTTTCCCCTTCCTAATGAGGAAGACTTGTTCACCAAATAATCTCATGAGATGGAAACTATAATGTCTAATGGCATAAATAGGGTTTCAATATACATCTCCTAGTTCCATAACTATGTTTCCCCCATAGAACCTTGCAAGTGCATCCACCTAGATGCTAGTATGATGTTAATGTTCTACCTTGGCATGTAGAGCACCTCCTTTTGGTGTGGGGTTCCATGATACCAAATTCCATGTTTTGCTTATGTGGCCTTATTGTGTGTTAAGGCTATGATTTCCCTAAAGTAAAATGGACAATTGAAGTAATGTAGTGAACTATAACTAAGATAACCTAAGGGAAGTTGGTTAGTGTAGGTGAGGGTATGAGACTTTACCTATACATTGAACAAGTAACTCTTGAAGGGAGGTCTAGCAAGTTGTTCTATTTGTATGTAAATATGTATATGTCTTGTATTCATGACATTATGTTATTGACCTAATTGTAAGATAATATGCATGGTATGAGTACTATGGTGTCTATATGATGAGGTCTTACCTTATATGCATAATGTTGGTCTCATTGACTATATTATGATGGTCTCACTTGGCATGTATGAAGTTTTCTATACTTGTATTGATGATGTTTTAATTAAAATATTATGCTTATGGTCTCTTTTTGAGTTTATTAAGATTGTGTGGGGTTATGGGACTTCACATATACGTTGCACTAGTAGGCTTAGATTGGGATAATGAGTAAGGTTTTTGTTATGTCCTTATGAAATGAAGTCCAAGTATGCTATTGTTGACTATTGCCTCTTATGATGTTATTGGTGGTGTTGACTTGCATGTTGTCTTGGAATGGGTCTTGTATGTGGTTTTTGAAGTATGTTGGGTCATATGTAACCTATGTGTTTCATGATATGTGGTGCTTATGTGAAAGTATATGCTTATGTTGAGGATCGTTGTACGAGTGTTCACCTTGGTGACCTTAAGGTGATGTTGAGTGTGGGTAGTGAAATGGGACACTATTCATGCATTGCACCAAGTATTACTTATGGGTTACTTGGGGGTAAGGACTAATAGTAAAGTAAAAGAACATTACAGTGCTTGAAATGCTTGATGTGTATTAAATGCAATGTATGAATTTATATGATTTTATGACCATTGTATATGTCTATATCAAGTATGTGAAGTTTATTGCGTAATTGTGCCAATGCTTGTGAAGTTTCTTCCAAAAGGCATGTTGCATGATTTCAAAGTAAAATGTCCCCTTCAAATGCATGTTTTTGCATGGTTGTCGTACTTAGTGCATTCTTGTACTAACACAATTCTTCTTCACCTTTTTACACAAAGTGTAGGTTATGGATGCTTAAACGATTTCTCTAAAGTGAAGGGCTTGATATGTGTTTCCCAAACTCAAGAAAGGGATCCTTATGATTCAATGATTTCCTATGTGCTTTTCATGTTCAAACTTATGTAATAGCTTAATTATTGTTATATATTGATAAGGGTCGTGTCCTTATTCTATTCTGATGATGTTGAGCCTACGATGGAAAAAAGGACTTAGAGTCTAACTATGTATTATGACTTATATTTTATTCATATGAAGTGATGATTCTAGCATACTATATGCTATGAAAAAATTTAAATTTTCTGCTAATTTCCTATGACAATGTGGTGAATGATGCCTATGGGCTTGTACAAGACCTCCGAGAGGTCAAGTACGCCATGTTACTTCTAGGAGGTGATCCCCGATCGTGACAAACGTGGTATTAGAGCACCAGGTTATAGAAGTAGTTTAAGGGTTCAAAAGTCTCATATTTCCATGTCGAGTAGAGTCTTGTTCATCGGTAATGAGTCGCGACACATCTAAGAGAAAGAGACTATAAGATAATAGAGTTTCCCTTCTTCACTGTTCATGTGTCGTGCCATACAACTTAACTCTATATGATCTCTCTCTTATGTTTTCTTGTCCGGTGGTATTTTAGATGTGATTGCTTGGATGAGATGGTATGTCGATGGTTGAGGGAGAAAAGGTGAGTTTTGAGACTTATCTTTGTTTTACGGCTTGATGAGTATGCAAAAAGGTGAATTTGGATTATATGTTGATGTGATGCCATTTATGGATATATGTGTGATTTATGTGGAATGACATTTTATTTGAAGATTTAAGTCATGATATGGTTATAGCTTGTTAAATGTTGTTTTGGTGGAATTGAGTTCCTCTTTTGTAAAGCCCCAAAATGAACTAAGGTGAACTAGAGCCTCATGGGTGTTTCTTGAGTTAATTTGAAGTTAAAATGAGTTAATTTAGTGTTCTTAGGCAGTGTGTGAAGTTAGGAGGTCAAATGTCCAAGAACGTCCATGACGTTCATAAGGTGTGCCTTAGATAGCGCTTGTGTGTCTTGAGGTGTTTGAGTGAGTTTTATGTGTTAGTTTTGCTTGAAACTTGCATGAGATATTTCTAAGACCTATACAGCTTATTTTAGGGTTTTAACGTCCGGCCACGACCCCACATAGGACCCACATGGGGCCCTAGATTAAGGGCCCAAGACTTGGCAACAAGCTCCCAAAGAAGTGACCAAACGACGGCCCTGAGGACGGTCCATTGGTCAACCAACGGTCCATCGACCTAGGGTGTCGAGTGTCCCTGCAAGTTAAGATGTCAAGATCCATTTGGATATAAGTGTCAACCCACGAGACCACACCAACGGTCTGTTGACGCACAGACGGTCCGTTCGTTAGGTCTCGTCTGTGGGGGGTCCAAAATTGTTAAGTGGCTGCCTTGGCTTGAGCTGTTTGGTATATTCACCCCAAGTCTTTTATTTACCTAGGACGTTAGTTTTAGTGTTTATTAGGTATATTAAAGTGTTCTAAACCCTAAGACCTCATTTTAGACTCCTCTTCCTAAAATCCAAAACCCCTCTCTCTCTCTCTCTCAGAAGACTCTCTCAATCACCATGGAAGCTAGAAGTCAAGAAATTATATGAGCGCTGTTGGTGGTCGTTTCTTTATCAAAAATCATTGGTATTTCTTCAATGTGAGGTATGGTATCCATCCTTTAACTCTCTTCCATTCAAGGAGTCCCTTCTAATGAATTTCAAAGTGGGTTCTCAACCCTAGTTTCTTCTATCTTCAACTCTAATGGGTCATGCATGAAAACGTTTTGAATGACTAAATAATGATGTTTATAATGTTAATTGATGATTTTAAGGTTTAAACAACAATTAAATCATGATAAAGATTCTCTTCAAATGTTGGCTTAAGAAATGGTATAATGAGCATGTTTGTGTATAGAATGAGCTTTGGTTTTTCTTATGTTATTATTGTTGTTTATCTACCGCCCTAAGGGATATATTATGATGACATGTTGATAAAATATTATAGGTGATGAAAGCTTAGATTAAAGGTTTGTATGTTGTTTATCTTTAAATTTAGAAATGCTCTTGAGTGGTATGGTTCACCTTCTTGGTGGCGGTATTTACCTGAATTGTATGAATGTGAAGTTACTAGTTTATTGTGAATGAGTACATGAAGGCTTGTTATGTGAAGTAAGATGATAATGATGCTATTCTGGCTAAATGTGCCTTATGAATCTATTATGTAAAATAGGCTAGGGATTATGCTTAAATAAAGTATTCTTGTTAAGTGTCTTATGAGAAGTATGTTAAGGATTATGTTTAAGATGCCTTAAATGATTGTGTATAGAATGTTAAAGTGTGCGATGTGATGAAAGAAGGTCTAAGCATATCTAGAATTAAATGTAAATGAAATGATGTTTATGTGTAAGCTATGCTCACATGTACACACACTCACATTTAAAAGAATGTATCATGCTAAGGTGAGAAAAAGGGGAATCTTGGGGTGGACACTCTTCGGGAGTTGAGATGAAGTTTCTAGTAGAAACCTCACTATTCCTTAGGAACTATCTAAGATAGGTTTGAGGATGAATGCCCTTCGTGGGTTGAAATGTGGTATTCACTAGTTATCCTTGACCTATAGTTTATAATGTTAAGAATTCGTGTGGAGTTATGCCTAGCACAGAGAGGATATGAAGGAGAGGTGGATTACACTTTGTGAGTTGAGATGTTATTTCCAATGTACCTCTTGAGATGAGTACTCCTCGTTAGTAGAAAATAAGTTACTTAGTAGCAAGCTCCTTATCCCTTAACTATGTGTCCGCATAGGTGTAGCTATTGGAAAAGCCATGTAAAAGCTAAGAAACATGACCTTACTCTAGCCAAGTAAGGATCCTTCATCCGATTGGGGTTAATATCGGGATTTCCTGTCTAGCACTCATGGTCTTTGTCGATTAAGCTAACTCCCACAAAAGAATTGATTGAACAAAGTTAGCATCTACATTATTGATGTTGTGAATGAATGTCGTGAAGTGCTGAATCCAAATACTAACCATTAGGAGAACTAAGTGGGAGTAGTAGTATGGGATGCTATTCTCACATTGAACTTAGTGTGACCTATAGCTACTATAGGAGAAGAGTACTTTCATGAAATCCGTGTGAATGAGTGTTATGGTGTGATGTTATGGATGATTATTTTTAAGTTTTTGAGTAAATGGAATCCAATAGGATCACTAAGTGGGAGCGATAGTATGAGATGCTACTCTCACATTGCACTTAGTGTGACCTATATTTCCATGAGTGTGTTGCATATGTTAGCCAAGGGAGTGGTTTTGATTTCCAATGAGGTAAGCCTAAGATTGGGTGGTCTTAAGTATCGCTTTGGTGTGCCTTGAAAGGGGTGTATGGATGATCCTTTCTTGGATCACCTTAGGGAATCTTAGGATAGCCTTGGGTTAGGGAAGCTTCAATGTAAAACGGTTTCATATGACTTGGATCGTGCCATTCACTGTAAGGCTTTCACTATAAGTGTTCAAACCGTTCACTGTAATGTTCATTCAAGCTTTCTGTTATGTTTTGGGAAGTTCACTGTAAAGTGTCTTTTGGTTGAAAAATTATGTGAATCTTTCTCTATATGTAAAATTATGCTTATGATGTTAATTTGTTTCTAAATTCATGAATGTTATAATTAAGTAGCATGAAATATTATTTTACTAAAATGTCTCTTTTCACATGTTTTTGAATATGCCATACTTAGTACATTAATTTTACTAACCCCATACTTTTATATACTATAAGTATATGTTTGGAGAGTTTTGAAGGTTGAAGTCTAGAAGGTGAAGCTTGAGAAAGTTCCTCTCAAGATAAAGTACGTCCTCACATATTCGAGGGCATAGTCCATTTCTTAATTTCATAGTTAAAGAATTATTATGTATTTCTTTCAAATGTAAAGGGTTGTGTTCTAAGTTAAATGTCGTGTCTTTAAGTTTCTCTTGTGACGATGAGATTTCTTAAGTATTTATAAAAGATTTCCTTTTTATCTAAATTGTTCGTGAAAAGTTTTAATTCCACACTACTTTTCATGTCTTATGTAATAAACTATAGCTAAAAGGCTTGTACAAGACCCCAAAGGGTCAAGTACGCCTTGTCACGAAACGAGGGTTCTCCCTAACTTCTAGGGGTACTTTAGGGTCGTGACAATTTTGGTATGATAAGTTTCCTTATGATTCTGTATGATGATTGTCTAATGTTATCGTTTAGACTTGAAATGCATTGAAGAAGTGTGGTAAATAACTAAAGATGCATGTTGCCTTTATCTAGGTGTAATGGTTCAATGTTGTTATTTTATGTGTAATGCTTTATGAGTTGCCTTGTATGGATTGGCCTCTTTTGTGTAGTCTTGATTCTAGAAGTGAAGGTAGTGTGTTTACCATGTAAGGTGATTATGTGGGGTGGAATGACATAGCAGTTACCTTGCCTTAGTAATGAAAGAAAAGAAAGTGGCCTTTATGGACAATTTTCCTATATTGTTTCCCTTAACGTTTTCATGATCCTTGGTATTCATGGTGTAGTTAAGGCCTTATGTGGTTAGGTAGAATGACCTTGCTTGATTTTATGAGTCTCCTTTAGGTGTTAGACTTAGAGGAATGAGGAAGATGGTTCCTCTTGAAGGTTGAGATAATTTGCTCTTGGTAGGGTTTACCCTCAGTGGGGGATGATGATGTGAGTAGTAAGATGGTAGATATCCTTATCTTTCCTTCTATTCTTACTTAAGTTTAAAACTAAAGAGTTCCTAGTAGCTTGTTCATGATAGAAGTCTTGCATATAAGAATAAGTTGCATGTTAACATGTCTTAATTGACACGATCTTAAATTTTTTTTGAAGGTTCTAAATTTCATGAAAAAAGAATTTTGCTCAAATTCATGTTTTCTCATGTTTATTGTGCATCTTGATAAGTTAATTGTTCATTTAACTTCATGAGAAGTAGTAAGGAGCATGGTGAATGACACTTATAATGTAAGGTGTTTTAAGCCATCAATGAGAAATTGAGTCTCCCTTAAATGAATAATGTTGAGTCTCTTAGAAATATGTTACATTTATGACTTGAGAAGTTTTTATGTAGGCTCAGTTTTAAAAGGTGTTGGTATGCTTAGCTAGTTCTCTTGATGTGTGCCGATAAATTGCAGTTGTAAAAATTGTCTAAAAGGATTTCCCATTAAAATTAAGTCACAAGTAAGGGTTGTTTGGACAAAATAGTATTCTTTAAAATGAGCAATAGTGACAAAAATTAAATACCATTGATTTGTGAGATAAAATTGAATACCGCCAAAAATGGATAGTCTGTGCAAAGAATATAGGACTTTATTCACATATTATTCATTCATGCAGATTCAAGATAATTAAGTAATTGTAACATAATAAAGCCTAGATATTGGTGTATTTGGTATGAAGAAGAATGTTCTTTAGAATATTTTTTATTTGGAAAATAGGTAGGTTTTACCTTATTTTCTCATGTTGTGTTGTTGAGTGATAAAATATTAGCATCTAATATTTGGTGGGTGAATGAAAAATATTGCCCCTAATATATTTTTATATTTGGCTAGAATGTACAAAATACCTTTCAGAAATATAGTTCCAGAATAAGAGCCAACCACGATAACCAATTTGGGACACGAACCTGATACCCATATCGAATGTGACCCTAATGAACAATTCAAGATCTGACCCCGACATCTGACTTGGAACATAACATCGACTTTCAACTTTAGACCCGATAGTTAAATTTGGACCCGACTTTGACCCACACACAAACCGGTATGCCACCCTAATGATCCATCTTTATCCGACCCTAGATCCAACCATTTCCTTGACCCCGACTCATGCTCTGAACCCAAAGTCGAACTAGTACATGACTTAAACCCCAACACTTGAACTACAAAACTACTAAACACGGATCTACTCTCAACTCTATATCTAGGAGCTGACTTCTATATCGAGAGAGGATCCTAACTTTTGCCCTGGCAATGACTTACAAACATGGACCCGACCCTAATATCTTACTTATGACCTGATATTTGACAAAAAATACAACCCCAATGACCAATCAAAAATCTAATCCCAACATCTATATCGAGACTCAACTTTTGAACGTAGTCTTGTTCCAACATCAGCCCTAATATTCGTCGCTAAAACTGACCCCAACTCCCAATCCTGGACGTGAACTTTAATCCTAAACTATGACTCAAATTATGATTTGAGTGAAAATCCCAACATCAGACCCCAACCCAAACCCCGACCCTGACACTTAAATCTACACATAATCTTGATGGTTGATTAGGATCCAACCCAAACTTGACTTATAACCAAAATATAAAATCTCTTAAGTGGGACATGACCCCCAAACAAAACCCCAAAATCTTAATAAGCGCTTGACTTCCAAACTAGGACCTAAGCGCGATACCCAATGCAGGACCAAACTTTTGTACTAGGACCCAACATCAACATCTATCGTGAGGCCCACACCACGACCTTGAGTGCACACTCTCGATTACTAAATCTTGACATCGGAACCAACATTCAAATGCAGCTTGATCCTGAATTCCTACTCGAGATCCATCCTGTGAATCATGATTAAACTCGATACCCAAACCAGATGACTGACCCAGGATCTGGGCTTGAGAACTGAGTTCTAAATTGAGATCTCACCTGAATCACCAACAGAAGAACAAATTTCTTAACAAATATCAAACACCAAGATCTAATGCCTTACCCACGCCTAACACCTCAGCTAGGAATCGATTTCTAAAATTAAATTTGACCTCCGATAATCAATTGGGGACCGAAATATGATAATAAGGACAAGACCTGTACTCTCCACGTATAACCCGACCCTGACAACAAACTAGGAACACCACCCTGACACTTTACTAAGGTTTCAACCGTGAATACTTAACTAGAACACGACACTAATTCAAGATTCTACCACGATCTAAATTTGAATATGAGAGTTGTCGATTCAAGGTCAAGACTCTAGTCCCGAATTTAGAAAAAGGAGTATAATTTTTTATTAGTATCGGATATCTATACATGAAACTTTAGTTAGGAGTGAAAGTTGATGTGTGTGATTGAAATAATGTTATAGAAAAGTGTTTTCCCTATTTTTCTTGAGGTAAGTCATTTTCCTTTATATTGAGATAAATGATTTGATTTGGAAAAAAATTCAAAATATTTATGCCAACTAAACATGAGAAAATTGGAAAACGTCTCTCTCGAAATGCTTTACTTCAAATCATACACACCCTTGATGATTAAAATATGAATAATTATAAATTAAAATTTTCATTAAGTGTAAATAAATGAGGGCTTAGTAATATCGTGTGTCAGACCTACAAATTTAACTATGCAGATATGGAAGGAATAATAATTATATTTTACAATAATAGATGCACATGAATGTCTTATATTTTCGTACTATTGGAAGTTCCGAATTTAAATAAATAACATTAGAAATATTACATTATGTTTAAAATTTTTATCTAACAAAATAAACTCTCTCCATCCCGATTTATATGACACCTTTCAGATTTCCAGATTCAAACATGCCTATGTTTGCTCGTGAATTTTCCGTATATCTTTTTAAATATTTTTAATTGTTAATGATTCTTAATCATAATATTTCTTACGTAGTTTAAATATANGTCAAATGAATTATTCTAATGAGATCTTATAAATTTTTTCTACATTTTATATTTTCTATATTTGGATATTAAGTTTTTCCATTGTCAATTAAGTATAAGTTTGTTGTATTATTAAGTTATACTATCTTTCACAATTTTTAAATGACAAAAAAAGGAATAAAAAGAGAAATATAGTTAAAATATGTAAAAAGACAATATTAGACACAATATCCTTAAGTTTTATCGACAATTATGGATTAATTAAAAAAAAGTCTAATAAAAATTCAGAACTTGACGGCTAAATTCCCTGGACTTCTCCCCTTCTTTTTTCGGAGAGATAAATTCCTTCGCCTGACCGCATGAATTTTGGGGATCAATTGAATCAATTCCCTATTTTTATCATCTTCCATATAGAGTAAGTTGTCAAATTACTGAAAAAGGATTTGTAATTTGTAATTCTTTTTTTTTGATTTCTCATACAGTTCGCCAAAATTGTTTGCCATAGGTTGATATCTGCTGTAGGCGTTTAGCATCCGAATTTTAGGCTTTTATCTACCAGGAATCACATTTAGCTACTAGAACCTCTACTATTAATATACTGAAACTTTAGTTTTAGTCCAAACTTTAAAATGTGATTTCTTGAGCTTGGCGAGATTTGATTGAGGCAATTTGAAGTGTTGGGGTCTAAGTGGATTGTGGATAAACGTTGGTGTTTTAGGAAATTGTTGGAGGCTCTTTGCTTAGGGTATGTTCCGACCGAAGGGGCTTCCCTCTCGTTTGTTTTCTTCAATTTGTATTTTGGTTACATGTAGTTGTTCGGGTGGCTCCACAATCTAAATTGATCCCCGTTGGGTGCAAAAGACCAGTAAGGCATTAAAAATCTTTTGGTAGAGTCAATTTTGGGATTTCCAATATGGGCCCTATATTCCCATTTTGACTAAATTCTGGGTCCATTTCCAATTATTGCGATTTTACTAACTAAACATCCATAATGAAATTGTGATTTATAATATGATGGTGTGGCAGGGTTCAATGGATTTTGAATAATGGATATGTCGTTTGTGGTTGATTTGGAGCACTCATGATCGGCTTTGAGGTAGGCTTCCATATAATTTCTTGATTGAGATTCTTAAATAATGTTTAGTATATATTTCATGCAATTTTTTATTGTAATTTCTAGATATTTAGATTGCGTGTTGTTATTCAATATTCTATGTTTGAGAAGCTGCAACTTGTTGACTCGTAAAGACTTAGTGAATATATCAGCCAATAGTTCTTCCATCTTGCAATAAACGAGAGTTATATCTCAATATTTTTGCACTTTTCTCATGCAAAAGAACTTGATTTTGATGTTCTTAGTTCTTCTATGAAACACAAGATTGTGACATATAGTTGTTGTTGCTTCATTGTCCACGAAAACATTGATGCTTTCAGTCGGTTCTATATGAAATTCAACAAGAATTTTCTTCAGCCACAATGTTTAATTTATTGCACCTGCAGCTGTCCCAAACTCAGCTTCGATAGTAAATTGAGCTACAATATCTGTTTCCGAACAACTCAATTACAAATTTCGTAAACCTAGAGTAAAACAGTACCCTGAAGTACTCTTTGCATCATCCTCAGAATCGCCCACATTAATGTGGGACTACCCAAAAAGCTTCATAGGTTGACTCTTTTGAAACTTGACTCCATAGGTGATGTTTCCTTTGATGTATCACACAACTCTTTATGTCGCCTGCAAAGACACTTCACTAGGACAATGCATGAACCTTGATAAACCACTTACAACATGATCGGGTCTTGTAACTGAAAGATAAGTTGAACATCCAATGAAACTTCTGAAGTATGTCTCATTGACCTTTTCGGCTCCATGATTTACTTAGCTTCTTCTTTTTGTTCATGGGAGTACTAATCTCTTAGCAATTTTCCATTTTGAGTTTCTTGAGAATTTAGTTTGTGTAATTTTTCTGGCAAACGAAAAACTCATTTTTTCCTTGTGTAATTTCCATTACAAGGAAATATGTTATGGGACCAAGATCAAACATTTAGAAAGCTTGCATCATATCTTGCTTGAACTCATCAATTTGCTTTTCTGCTCCTTGTATTCAAAATGTCATCCACATAAACAGAAACAACAAGAATCTTACAGGTATTATGTTTACAATACAATGTGAATTTTCAAAGACTCGTTACAAAATCAATACTTAGGAAATAATCATCTATTAAACTATACGAAGTTCTTGTGAGTGTTTTAAGACATAAATAGCTCTATGTATTCTATAGAATTTATCTTCCTTTCCATATATAACAAACCCTTCATGTTGTTGAAAATAAATTTCTTCTTCAATAATGTCATAAAGAATGCTAATTTGGCGTCCATTTCATGAACTTTCCAAGCACGTTGTGCAAAAACAATTATAAGCAATCTTATCATGTCGAGCCTAGATTCTTGAGTAAAAGTGTCAGAATAATCTACAAAAAAATATGTTCATAAACATTAACTAAAAGTCTTGATTTATGCTTGTTGATTGAATAATAAACATTTAACTCAGTTATGACCATCTACTATACTCAAATTATTTTTCTGCCTTGAGGTTTGCAACAAACTGCCACATACCATTTTTTTGGATCATAAACAGCTACTCATGCATTGCATTTCTCCACTTTGGGTCTTTTATAGCCTCTTAACGGTTAGCAGATTCACTAATCACAACATTACATCTCTCATATATATCTGAGAGAAAACGAGTTTCCCTAACTGGTGGATTATCGTCCCTTTCAGTTGACCACGAGCTTGTCTTCTAGATGGAATTCCTTTAATCATTCTTATTCCATTCTTCATTCTCCATCATGTGGACCTTATGATAATAACAATATTCTCACCTTCAGGTAGAAAGATTATGTACGCTTTTGAAATATTACTGTAACCAATAAAAATTCTCGGGGCAACCTTTTTATCTACTTTATCCAGTTTGGCATGAGGTAATAGGTAAAACAAAGACAACCAAACACTTTAAGAAAATGCAACGGATGTTTGTATCCACATCATTCTTGAAAAGGAGTTTGATCTTTCACAACTTTTCAGGGAATTCGATACTGTAGGAACACAACTGTATTTGCTGCCTCTGGCAAAAACATCTTTGGCAAATTCTTTTCGTGCAACATAGATCTTGCCATATCCATGATAATTGTGTTTCTTCTCTCACTAACACTATTTTTTTATGGAGTATAAGGAGTAGTAAGTTGACATTCAATCCATTCTTCTTCACAAAATTGACTAAACCGATGAGAAGTGTACTCCTTGCCATTGTCAAACGTAAAATCTGAATTTTTCAGAAACATTTATTTTCCAATTTCTCTTTCAGCTTCCAAAAAATGCTCTTGACCTCCGATTTGTACTATAAAAAATAAATCCAGAACATTCGGGTAAGATCATCAATAAAAATAACATAATAAAGGCTACTTTTAAGTGAAGGACCTTTGGGGACCTCCATCATCTGTGTTAACCAGTTGGAACTTTCTTGTTGCTCTTCAAGTTGCCTTTCGGAATGGAATTCTACTTTGTTCTCTGAATTAACTATCCCAACATTCTAAGAACTCGCTCCTAGTATAGAAAGGTCATCGAGCGTCACGAACTCTTGTATTTTGAATAACCCTTGATAATGATAGTGTTAGAGTCTCTTATGCCATAACTCATAAGCATTTTCTCTTGCTATGTACACCCCTTCTTCTTCCTCCAATATATTTAATGAGAAACTTTTGCCTCTCATTTTGACTTCAAAAAAGTCATGTCCTGATTCTTCCATGATCAAGCAATCTTTATCTTCGAAATACAAATCGAAACCTTTTTCTTACAATTGACCATACTTAACAAGTTTTTATCTAAATATGGTATGTAAGAACATCATAATTTTCTTTAGTACCTGATTGTGTTTCAATTGTAATAGTTTGCATTCTCTTTGCTGGAATATAACAATCACGACCTATTCTTACTTTTGAAACTCCAGTAGGTTTCTAATCATTAAAAAACCCTTTGTCATAAGTAATATGGTTTGTGCATCCGATTTTAATCATCCAAGCCTAGTTAAAACATTGCTTGTAAAACAGGATGCCACAAAGAGTAAATCCTTTTCTTGTTCATTAAAAACCTAGACATTTGTGTCTTGCTACTGCCATTTGTTCTTGCAGATAATTGCATTATGCCTGAGTTGGTTGCACTTACTGAATTTAGCATCCATCCTTTTCCAACACTTATACAACGCGTGCCCATTCTTTCTACAATGCTCACTAGGAGGATAGTTTCCTTTAAAGCTACCTGCTCTTCTTTTTTTTGTTATAGCAAGGTGCACCTTCTCCATTTTTTGGTTGATTCTCTAATTGTGTTTCATTTATCATTACTATCTTCATGTTTTGCTGCCAATTCTTCCTCTCTAATTTCATCTTCTTTCATAACGCTTCTTTGTTCTTGATCCTCCAAGGAATTCAATTGTTTCTCCAAAGTGATTTTTGATAGATCAATGATGTTATCTAAAGTGGTAATAGTGGCTTAAAATCTTTTAGGTGCAACATCCAGAATCTTTTCAACATTATCTGAGTGTTTAAACCCAGAACCACGTAATCTTACTCTATTTGTTATGTTCATAAGCACGTCAGATTATCCATTGATTGTTGTCGATTCTTTCATCTTCTTTAACTCAAACTCTCTAATAAGATTCAACACTTGCATACCTTTGATATGATCATCTCCTTCATATTTTACCTTGTTTAATCCTAGATGGCCTTTGCTGAATTTTGGAACATCATACGAGTGAAAATTGTTGAAGAAACCAATTTTCTTTCACTTGTTATTTTTGAGTTGAGCTATTATTTTTTTTTGGGGGAGCTGAAGAACCTCATAGCGTTCCTCGATTGCCTCCCAATTACTTAAATCTTCGAGATAAACTTCATCCTAAATTCCCGCATATGAAAATTTTCACCATTGAAGATAGGATGCTTCGTTGCCGAGAAACATGAGTTTTCTTCAATGATTAATTTTTTTTTCTGGTTGTGGTGCTTGAGTTACTTAAATTAGTCACTCACATAAATACCCACATACCCCACAATATAAAAAAGCTTTGAGACAATTTTTTGGTAAAATTCGTAATAAAAGTGGAGATGTTAAGAAGAATATCCGCAGAACCACATTTTTATTGATGTCTTTGTATTATGTTTCTAAAACTAAAAATGAAAAATAGGATGCAGTAAACCCACGACTACCAGATTTCTAGCTTACTAACTTACTCCTAAATAATAGGTATAGATATCTAACAACTAATTGACTAAGTCTTATTTAATATAAAGCAATAAAATTAAATTAACTAAAGTTGAAAAAGCAAATTCCTAACACAATCTCAATACCTTTAGTAACTTGTATAACATTTGATTGTCCTTGTGCTGATGTCTCTTGCATTAATCATCCGGAAGAATTGAGCATCTGAACCCATATAATATTTATTTACTTGAATTACACACCTCAAGTTGATTTCCAACACTTTTCAGGACATGTTTCTGCACTTGGTACACAAATTCAACAAAATTGTTTTTAAAATTAAATAAGATTCCGCCTAAGGTACTGAATCATTGCATTCACAATACAATCTCTAAATTTCTTAGAGGCATAAGTAGGAAATCTGAAGCAAAAATCTTCTCTGTAATGACCATAGTAAATTCTTGATTATTGAACTAGTTTTACCCTTCTTCAATAGGCCACACTAAAAGAAAATTCAATGATCGTAAAAGATTTACAGCATAAGTTGTTAGATATTTATTATTTAATGAAATGATGTGTGATCCTTGTGTCAATCAAAACATGTAAGGGTCTCTTCTCATGATACGTTATAAGCCTTAAGGTGTGATGCCCTATCACAGTAGTAAATACTTGTAGTGAGATAACTATGAATTCATATACTACACTAGATTCTTCATGTAACTATACTTCTTTATTGAGATCTATTGAATATTCTTCCAACACCTCAACCAAATGAAGTTATTTCGTGGCAATTATGTTCCTTACATAATTCTCATCACAAAAGAAAATCCCCTTTGAATTCCTCTCATTCATCTCTTTTGTTGCAGTTGAGTAGTTGGTTGATTTGATCAGAAAAGTTGTATACCTCCGACTGATTCAATATCGCGTTCTCCTTTGCTGCTATGAAGGAAAGTCTCTTGGCATTGTAGTATTGTTGAATCTACTAGGTCTCTATATTGTTGTTTGGTTCAAAAATATTTATTGAATGTAGAGTTTTCGAAGTAGTTTTATGATACATTAGAGGTCAACTATAAGAAGGGGTAGGTAGTAAAAGAATTCGAGACTTTGAATTAGGTTTAAGGCCCCAAAAGTGTGCCTTAGCCTCAAACATTTCTTCTTGTAACAATGTTATTGGGTACTAAATTTTTATAGGTTTATTTTGTTTTAGTTTGAGAGCTTGATAGAATGAGTGTGTTCATTATTAGTCAACAGACCAGGTCCCTTGACTCAACAAGAACAATAACAAAGGGTAAATAATGACAAGAACACAACACACGTAGTTTTCGTGAATCACAGTTACATCCAACCTGAGAAGACATTATTCTTTTCAGAACCAAGTTATAACTGTATTCTTTGAAGAGCCCAAGTATATGTCACACTTCCCATTAAGCTATCACCACTAGTCAACTTAGACTTCAACTAAGATTGAGGATGATTCTTCACTTGAGTGTTATTATTTTCAAGAGTTCTTAAGAATTTTCAAATTGCAAAAACTAAGTTTATGACTATTCTTCATAATTTTATGAAGAATAGTCACAACCTTCTAGTCCATGCCAATGACCGAGATTTCTTCCATTTCCTCCACCTTTGGAGGCTATGCACCAATCAACAATACTTTTTCAAACCTGGCAGTTGTGTGTACATTTGCACAAGGGATACGGTCCCTGGGTTTATCAAATCATCTAAAAACAAATAATAGAGCCCATAGGTATTACATGATGGCATTATAATTTCAGGCAATCTTTTAAACTCGGTCTAATACTCCCTAAAACTTCATATTTGTTGTAGATTTTTTAAAGATTTCATAAAATACACATAACCATCACCTAATATTTAGACAAGTGCTACTGCATACTCAAACCATGTAGGATCCAAACAGAACACCCTAAATTTCAAAAAGGATCTATTCCAATCTATAGCTTATCCTTATCTGTGTTTAGAAACTATCTTCACCCTTTGATGAATGGGAACTTCATTCATAGAGGTTCACTGATCAAATTTATATAACCAAGTTCAGAACTCTCTTCAAAAATATTTGTCACGACCAGAGTCTAGACCCCCGACGAGACCGGCGTTGTTGACCTCTCAGAGGTCGCAGACAAGCCTACTTACGTCATTCATACATCGTCTAGGTTAATTTTAGCGGAAAATTTGAAACTTTTTGTTTCTTAACATACATTCTAAAGATTCTATTTGATTCGTAATTGTCCACCATCAATCATCTAACATTAAGATCATCAAATGAAAGAAATAGTTTAATATAGAATTCAATGTATACTTGCCAAAACTGCACCAATACAATGTCTGAACAAAAGCGGAAAGAAACGCTTGTGGAACATACTCCACAAGCTCAACCCTATAATTAAGCTAGAATATATTTCGCAAGCATCCTCGAAAACATCAGGGCCTACCAAGTCCGGATGAATTCTCCACGTCCGGATAGTTTCAGCGTCAACCTGTAGCTTAGCGTCCACCTATGTGTGCTCCTAAAATTGATAATTGTATGGAATTAGTACACACTTGTACTAAGTATGGGTATATTCAAGCACACACCAAGGACATGCATGAGAAAGAATAGCTCTTTCCTAACAACATGATTTACGAAAAGTCAAGTCACTGGACTTCCAAAATTTGGATTAGGAAAGTCAATGGACCTGCCAAATTTGGATTTGGAAAGTCATGCCATGAGTGTAACATGCATCATCAAACTTATCATTTTGCAAACAGCACATAACATATTTCACATATCATATCACGTAGTTCATATCATTCTTTCATATGCCATGAGACCTTGGGATCATGGACTTGACGTTAGAACTTCCCGAAATGAGGGCACAACATATGGGTCCTTAAGTAGGGAGAACTTCTTTAGCAAACACAGAGTCTGCTTCATTCATTCGTACGTACTTCATTTTTCATTCTTTCACATACTAGTGCAATCACCGTTCATACCTACGATGTAGTTTAAGACTCTCATCGAGTTTAATATGCAATGACCAAGAATAACCTAGCTTCATTACTTAAGTATAGCTCACCTCTTGATTATCCTATCCTTATACCTTTGGTATTGTTCATTTCATTATGTGCATCATTTGAGGCTAGCCTCATTCATTCATTTGGAACTTTAGCTTTGGCCGACATTGATCATGTGAAAATCATGAAATCCAGTGTCTTTGCCACACCGTAAATAGGTGGAATCATTGGCAAAAGTGACCCAAAACATACTAGCATACATTGGAATTGAACCCCGCCAGATCCCTATATTGGCAGTATAGGTTCGAAAATTAAGATATATAAGGAGACCCATACCCGGCATGCCGGACAGTCTCATCTCATGAGAGTTACGTGAACCTTCTCCCTTCCCGAAATAAGGCATCACTGCTCATAGCTAGTCTATCAGTGCTCAGTATAATGTTCTATTACATTCAACTCATACGTTATGGAAGCTGCCTTCTAGTATGAGCACATCATAGCTCAATAAATGATTTCTCATCTCATCATTAGTATTTAGTGTGTTAATCTCAATACTTTCATTAGAGTATTCATAGAGGCTGGTCTCTTCATTAACTTTATACTCTCATAGGTGAGAACATTTTTGGTAACATTTACTTAGGCTGATTTGCGATTGCTCTCATCTATTACATTAGCTTTATATCATGTTGTCACCACATTCATTAACATTAGCACATTTTCTCTTCATAATTACTCACCCCAATTTACGTGAATGTTCATTTCATCATATGTCAATGCACTTGGCCATTTAGTGTGTTTCACACTCTTACTTAACCATTCTAGGGTTTCATCATTTCATTGTTCATTTCATCATTTCTTTGTTCATTTCATCATTTCATTGTTCATTTCAGCATTTCATTGTTCATTTCATTATGTGCCAATGTACTTGGACATTTAGTGTGTTGTACCCTGTTACTTAACCCTTGTAGGGTTAAATCATTTCATTACATACATCTAAGGTTCACTTATTTTAAACGTATGCTAGACTTATGGATCTATAAATATAAGCCATGAGGCTTCATTCATCGTTCGTTCAAGTGATTCATATCTTCCTAAGATTATGTAGTACAAAAAGACTTATGTATCTTGTATGTATGCCAAGATCTCGATTTCGATCTAAGTAGGTTGCATTATTCTTGAAAATTTAATTAACGTATGATTTATGTATCAATACAGAAATTTGGGCAAGGGAACCCAAGTTCGAAACCCTTGGACAATACCTACATTTTCCCTTGACTTTATTTGTAGTCTTCATGACATCGGGACCGTAGATCGATCCCCAACATCAACATTCTATCGTTATTTTTTCCATTGGATTCTCCTATTATTTGGCCGAAGGGTTGTGGGATCGAATCCCCACAACCTCTTTTATTTTTCATTTAAAATTGTGTTGTCCTATTTTCTTAGACCATGAGGTTGTGGGATCAAACCCCCACAACCTCTCCTTATTTATTCTTTACTTTCGCTAGGGGCTGTGAGGTGGTGGGTTCGAACTCCCACAGCCTCCTTATTTTATTTTTATTTAAAATTTACTTAGCTAGGCGTTTGGCAGTGAGGGTGTGGGATCGAGCCTCCATAACCTCACTTTATTTTCTTATTTCATTCGCCCTTCTCTTTTCCAGCCTTGAGGTCGTGGTTTCGATTTCCACGCCTCACATTTTCTTTTTTTAAGTTTCTTCTTTAACTTCATTCGCTTCCTGGAGGTTGTGGGTTTGATTCCCACGCCTCACATTTTCATTTTTTAATTTATTTTTGCATTCTCCTTTCTCAGCCAATATACCCCATTTCGAATCCCCCTGACCCCTTTTCTTTTCTTGCGAATTTAAGGTTTTATACGGGTGACAGGTTCAAATCCTAGTGGCCTCAACCCTTCAAAATCAATTAAATTTTCCACATTTCACCTCTAATTTTAGCCTAACAAAACATATATTTTTGGCTGGAAGTTAATCATTTTCTCAACTTATTTTCATCAATATTTCCACTTGAAAACATAGGACAATTCATGGATCGTTTAACACTTTTTAGGGGGGTATTTCATGGATTCGTTTAGCCAAATTGTTGACACTCAAATCAGCCCATTTCCATTTTAATGAACATCACGATTACATATATTTATGTAAGCAAAATGACTACTGAAACAATATTAAACTTGAAGCCTTAATTCGGCATCATTCAAGTACATTCACAGTAACATTTTTTTACATATCCACACACTTGCACAAACTTTCAATACATGGTTGCCTATCATACGATTTCAAGTACACAACATAATCATATTCACCACGAAAAATAACATACACCTAAATCTACCAGCAATCATACCCAACCTACGATTCATTGGGAGCTAGTGAAAGGGGCATGCAAGAGGGGAAACAATCCTAGTTTTGGAATGAATAATATGAACCTTAAGGGGTATCTTTGGGAAAGGACCAAGAGAGAAGAAAACCCATACATTTTTGACGTTAAACTCTTGAATTGCTGCCCAAAAACTTCACCATGGAACACGTCTAAACCTCCTCAATATCAACTCCACTTGAATGACAACCTCCCTTAGCCTAGTAAGCGATTAATGTTTGTTTTCTTGTGATTTCGTGTGAGTTGTTCAAGTGTCAAGATCTTGTTTTATTTTTATGCTTTTGTTCCTTTTTTTGGCAGAGAAATTTCGTGTGAAATAATAAGGGGGATTGAGCGTGACAGTTGAGAGATAGACGTGTGAGAGTAGGAGTTATATTAGGCTTAGGAGTCTAGTTTAGGTCTTAGTCAAATAAGGTTTACTTAATTATTAAAAATATGATTTTTATTTTATTTTAAATCATCTAATGAATAAAAATTATTAATTTATTATATTAATTCAATAGCTTAAATAAAAATCACATTAATTCCTTGCGTCCACCTAGGTTCGAACCCGGGTGAAGCAAGACATCACTTCAAGAGCTCAATTTCGTCTCTCTCTCCCCAAATTGCCCTTCCTGCTTATTTATTAAATGATTAATTATATATTTAGGGTAATTTCGATAATACCCTTAGCCTAAAAAAAGACCATTTTACCCCTAGACCCTCCAAATCTAAGATTTCCTCTTTTTTATGTCGGGTAAAGACTTATTGGAGTAAATATTTGTATTCGAGATCCATACATGGTTGGACCCAACCTTTCCAAGATCAAATAACTCCACAAGTTACTTGGCTTGGCTGTAGCAAGGGTTACGAGGTCTGGTTCTACGTGCATCAATCCGTGTGAGCCCTAGTCTAATCATAGGCATTCTTCACACATTAAACATCACTTAGTATATCCATTTTTAGGGTTGTTACAATATTTAGGAAATTTTAATCTATAATAACGAATGAAAGTGTTACCACTATGATAAACAACACAATTTGGTATTTCTTTGGTTTGATTCTCACGTTGACCTCTATGAAACCTTTTCTTACATTCAAAATTCCTTATCTCTGTCCCTTTTATCAATATATTTGATTTCTTACTTGATCTGACCCAATTCATTTTCTGTGTGAGCATTGTGATCATGGATATTAGACATACCCTTCATTTATTTCTTCAATTGTTCGTGAATGTGCAGATTTATATTTCAAGGATTGAATACTCTAATACCAATTGACGCATGAAATTAACTAATTCAGAGTTAGAATCCCGAGGAAGATGATTACGCAAATCCATGGAAATTGTGGTTTTTTTAATAAAGAAACTATGAAAACAATAGAGAAAGTCTTTGAGTAAAACATACTACAGAATTGTCAAAGGGGATTATTTTATTAATAATTAAGAGACAAACACTTATAGATATAATTCCTAACTAAAAATAGAAAAATATGCAAGTCAAACTCAAAAAACAAATAAAAGAACTAGCTACTTAATGCAAGTCACGTAGAAATATAACAAAATAATTAAAAAACCAAAAAGTAGCTAACTATTTTATTTTGCAATATCCTGAGATGTATTGTCAACACTCCTCCTCGGATCAGAAATTATAGATTGTAGTCTCATCTAAAGTTGTCCTTGCGAGCAAATCCGCTAAATCATCTTTTGTCTTGCCAGACTTGTGTGCATCTTCTATTGGATTAAATGAGAAGCTCTTACCTCTCATTTCAACTTGTAAAATCCGTTGCTTAGTAGAGTAAAATATTCGACGATATTTTTCTCCAAATAATAATTTAAATCCTTAACTGATTAACAGAGAAACACTAAATAAACTTCTATAAATATTAAGCACATAAAGAAACATCTAAATTGTTTTGTACGTGTATTTGTTTTAATTGCAATAGAGCTTTTTTCTTTTGCAGGAATACAATTACCATTCCCAATTCTTTCTTATTTTCCATAGGAATAACTCTTTGAGAATACTTCTTTCATATGTCATGTGTTTTTGTACAACCACTATCAATCATAAAAAAATTAGATTTTTTGGTTGAAAAACAACTTGCCACAGAAAGTGGTATTCTTCTTCTTCGTTAGTGGTGACTTTCCCAACTGTTCCATCCTTTTAAAATTTGCTTTTGCAAATAACAACTTCATGACCAACTTGTTTGCCGATTTTGCATTGTGCCTCTGGTCTCTTCAAGAATTTACCATGAGATTTATGACTGAGTATTAATTCTCCTTCAACCATGTGATCTTGCCTCATAAGCCTCCTCATTCGGACTACGGTTTGATTGTTTGACAGCAAATTAATTTCATAATGCTGTTCCATGGCTTTCCAAAGATAAAGATCATCAAAGTAAATTTCCATCATCACAATCCATTTTTTCACACATGTCCGTCAAGAAGAAGACTCCAGATAACAATTCTTTGTTTTTAATTAAAATTAAAACTAAGAAAATAATTGGGAATGACTCTGAGAAAAAAATACTGCAGAATTGTCAAAGGGAATTATTTATCAATAATTCAAAGACATACATTTAAAGTTATAATTACTAACTAAAATAAAAAAAAATATACTAGTAAATTTCAAATAACAAACAAAAGAACTAACTTCTAAATTCATTTCACATAGGACTCAAATAAAATAATTTAAAAACATTAAAAGTAGCTAACTATTTTATTCTGCAATATCTTGGGACATATTCTCAGTTAAAATAAATTCAAGAAGAACAGTTGAGTCAATTGTATTAAGAAAGAGAGAATTTTTTTCCATCAAACCTTAAATCTTAATCCTCATACAACTGTTATATATGAATATATGACAAGACTTAAATGAATCACTATTATTCAAACTAACTAACTTCACTGTTGCATCTAACTCCTAACAAACCAACAGATTTATCCAGCTCCTCATTTCTTAACGACTTTTGCCACCTCAGCTAATTAGTTATTAAACCGGTATAATTTCAATTTTGTTGTAAAGTATTTGTAGTATAGGGAATGTATATTATGTTGAGTCCTTCTAGGGTATGGTTAGGGATCCTTTATGGGGACCAAGTTAGATTTCCCTATTAATAGAGAGGTCCTCTTCATTGTAAAATCATCCCTCAAGAGAGATAACAAGCCTTTTCTTCTCTTTCTTTTTTCTTCTTATTCTATAGTTTCATAACACATTTGTGATTATCTATCTATTATTATATGTATGAATTAAATTTTGGTTCACTTATTAATGATTTTGGTCTAATTGATAATCTTGCAATATTAAGATCCTCATTGTTGTTGCGAGAAATGAGTGTCTGCTCTACATATAGAGGTCTCTACTAAGTGGTTGTATATTTGTACTATAGTTCTCTGGGTATGAATGTTTTGATTTTTCTAGTTTCAAGATTCCAAATGAAACTAGAAGTTTCTTGAATCCCCATTTGATTCCATTGGGCATAAATTAAATAGTTGTAATCACTAAAATGGTGGATTTAATAGAATATTCTTATGGAAAATATCTAGGTTTATTTCTCTACTTATCAATTACAAGGTTAATGGTTTGGTCTTGATGGTTGAAGTCTAGGAGAAAAATTATTCTCCTAGACTGCAATTGTCATGTTCCATAGCATATTTTATGCACTATAACGACCTTTGACTGTATTATACATGAAGGGTTAAAGTTTCGTATATACAATAGCTTTGTTCCATCTTTTCTTTGTTGCGTCGTAAAAATTAATCCTATCTAGGATATGCTCAACTGATTCGGTCCGTGTTTTACATATGTAAGTAGACCACTACAACTGAAATGACCACATACATTCGGGATTAGGATAAATTTTGACAATTGAGAAATTTCTCTTCACTTGATCAAATTTCGAATCCACTTCTCGAATGCACGTTATGAATTGAAAATGATCTTTTGTAGTGGTGAAGCATCGACAGAATGATGAGGGGGTAGAGAAACAGTTTGTGTCAACCTCAAGTACCGTGCAAGCCTTCTCAGAGAGTAATACTACACTCCAGATATTCTAAAACTTGAGTTCCTTATTGCGAGACCATATTGTAGGTCTCGAGAAATAAGGAAGTTTGATCAAATATCTTCTAGAGGTAGCTAATTATATGGCATATGTCCCGCCAATTTCATCCATCCAAATTCTATGTATCTGAAAAATTTATGTGTAGTGTCAATGATGGATGTCCATAAAACACAATACTGACGAGTTAGAATGTTGATAGTTGTAAGTTCAGTCAAATTGAATTTTCTAAATGATTATTTTTCAAATTAGAATATTTATTTATCCATGACAAGTGCCTCACTATGTACTGTGGTTTTTAAAAAAACCTGAATTCAAGTTTCAAGATTGAGACGCGCACGCGCGCGCACACACACATATATAAAACTTGTCACATAAGCAGAAAAACTATTTTTAACAAGAGAAAGGGGAAAGGCCATTATCATTCAGTTCTTGGTAAGCTTAATTTCTAATTCTTTTTCATGTAAGATATTTTTTCTTATTTCTTTTTTCCAGTAAGATCGATTAACTCAATAATTTTACCAAGGGGTTCAATATATGAAAAAGAAAATATATGAATTGGCTTGAGGATTCAACAAATACTATAGATACATACTTATTAATTTTAACATGTATAATTAGTGTAATATTTTGTAAAGCAAAACCATATAAAAGTATATATAGCTTGAACAAGATCAAATATATCCAAGAAGATATGATGAATTATCAAGTTTTGTTGGATAAATTTGAAGAAGAAGACAAAATTAAAATACTTTAGGTTACTCTAGATGGGCTATCTGTCAGTGTTAATTCATGCACTTGTAAAAGTATGTTTGAGGTTGATAACTCAACTCTCTTCTTGGATTTTATATTTGTGCATTTTTCAAGTATTCTCATTTGTAATATAATCATAGAGTACTGTATTACAATTTTTTTAATAATCATAGAATTGCTAATTTTCTCTAGATCTTATTTTTTTTCTTGCTTGTTAATTAGTAGATGTTCGTTTCCTCATTAGGATAGACAAGGTAAGGCCTAGACCCCCTTGCTTGTGCTTAGTTTTATTGAGTATTTTTATTTTAATAAAAAATGATAGACGCTCTGTCTACCGGTATAAATTGAAAAAAAATAAGTAGTGTAATTTTTTGTTGAAGGGATTCGGATGAAAATCTAAGCTACACCCCTGCCGATAGACCCCTAGCTTGACAAAAAGACTAATTTCTGAATTAAATCAACCTATAGAACATATAAAAAACAAAGAAATTAGTCATTTGTGCTTTGCAGGAAAGAAGGATTTAATGAGCTCAAATTCAATTGATTCATTGATTTTCAAATGGGTTGCTGGGATATATTATCATATACACCATACGTATATTGAATAACTACATCAAAAATATTTTGTAGCAACACTTAAATATCAGTAATAGCTTAATTACAACTAATTTATTAATGCTAATATCTTCATTACCCCAATATATATATATATAGAGTCAATTACTAGTGACGAGTATATCTTAATACTCTTTATAAATGTGGCTAAAGATTATATAGACATTGAATCTAATGACAATTAACTAAAGACAACTTAAATTTTAACACTCCGTGTTAATGTGCATAGTTATTACTGCTTAAATTGTATTTATTATACCGAATATAGCAGTTGAAGATGTCGAAGAATCAATTGTGATATCTCAACGATTTCCGAAGCAACAAGTTCATGTTCAAAGATCAAATTATTGGTTCTAATAAAATAGGGAAACACAGAATGATTGAATTGACTTTCAATAATTTTACTAAGCATTGAGAGGCTTTAAATATCCAACATAAAATACATAATTTCCATAATTTAAAAGTTAAACAACATAAAATATCTCAAAAACATAACAAACTAACTAAAATTTGAAATTCAAATTTATTCAAACTAGACAACTTATTTTGCTAAAGGTTTCTACAGTAACTAAAAGAAAACTTCAACACTCCTCCTTTGCTTGAGTTACTGCATTTTAAAAATATGTCCCTCCTAAATTTTTTCTTTGGTAGTTTATGGTGGACTTTTTCCATTTTTTTTAACATGCAAAATTTCTTCTTTCTTTTTCTTCTTCTGATTTTGTTATTAAAAACCACATCAAATAATATTATCTTGTGTAGATGTTTTTTGAAGTTACTTTAATATATTCTTTTGTATAATTTATTGAAAGAGGTAGTTAGGATTTTTCTTCCGTCACAACCTCAGGTATCACATAAGTTTCAAAATATGGTTTTCTGCCAGGACGTTAACTAAGGCGCTGCATGGTAGGAAACCAAAGTTATATTTGCTTTCTTCTTTTTAATATTTAAATAATGGTGTGTTGATTGTTCTGGTGGATGTGCAGAATATGTTTGTATGACATAGGTTGGAGAGATAAAAGTCCAGTGGGCGAGTACGACTTCGACCTCAGTTGGACTCAAGAAATTTTGAAATTGGAGTCTGTAAAACTCGACAAGGGTGAATCACCGACCAGGTCGATGATCTTGATTTTGTATACCGTTTTGACCCCCACATTAACTAGAGGTCCTCTAAAACTAGACGGGGTAAATGCCTATTCGGTCGGCAAAACACATGTCGTCGAATGTGTGGTAACTAGATGGTTGTTAAAGGCCAAAGGTTTAAAATTTCATACTCATTCATTTTCCATCACTTCTATATTCCATAACTAACATCCAGGCAATATTTTTTGTATTCTTGCATTTTTATAACATTTAAGTCATCAAGATTGTGTTCGGAAATGGATATCGTTGCCGCCTAGATATTCAACTTTATTATTCAGCATATAATGTTGGTTTTCCGAACCTTGAATTATTCTTTAGCGATTTTTACTCATTTGCAATGATTTCAATATTATGATGTGTGTTAGGACTCTCTAATTGAACTTTTATGCTTGTGTGCCTATTTTAATTTGAATATCGTGCCTAAAATTCCTATATTGTTAAATTCCAGAGTATTTGGTCCCTTAAAATTAATTAAAAGTTCCGAATTTTGTCCAAATATTTTTGGGTTTAGTCGAGTGAAGTCTTAGTGACCTACATTTGTGTCAAATGACGTAATTTTCCCAATAATAGAGCGGTTGAAGTCATTCTTAAGGGCATAAGTTGTCAAATGGACAAATTTTGCTAAATTGGGAGTAGTCTGATTATCCCAGTGTTATGGGTTATCTAGTTCTATGTCTAATCGACATTTTTATCGTCTTGATTTTGTTTTTGGGAGTTGCAAGGCTAAGTTTGGGATGTTGGGTGAAAATAGGCACGTTGGGTCGTTTTGAAAGGTGAGTCGATCTCGCCATACCACTTGGCGGTTCGGTGAATTACCCTTTATCACCTCTTATTTTATTTGTAATATTGAGTTGGGTTCTTTAACTTTCGCCGACAAGCCTAAGTTCACTAAGTGCACCCTATGACTGGCTGAATGTCCTTCTTGATCACGCTTTATGCGCCCCCAACCCCCAAAATGCATTTTAAATTTTGGTAGGCTAGTCCTCGCTCACCAAATACTGTGAGCGGTTTGCCGAAAGGCCCTTCCTATAACCAACATGCTATTTTTTCTTGGAAATTTTGAGCCACTCCTTTCGGCGTGCCTAATCTAAGTTGCATAAGAGATTCGGAAACTCACCAAGTAGAACAAGGAATCTATCTAAAACTAATTTTCTACAATTTTGCATGAATGAACTCTAACTCTTTTTGATATATTTAAATATATGGAAAGAACCAATCTTTACATGCGTCCCTATAAGAGATCAAGAGGGATTGTGATAAATAAGGGAGCCGATGCTCCTAACAACGGGAGGACAAAACCTCCAAAGGGAGGCAAAGTCAAAGAATAAAATCCATCATATGAGGTTCTAGACCATAAATCTTGATAGGGAGGGGTCCCAAGCTTCATTTCCTAAGTCGGATGATAATAAACAATTACATTCTCGGATGGATGATATCTTTGCTAGGTCCCTTCCTAACTCGGCTAGAGTCTCAGTTGCCTCCTCCCCAGAAGATATAGTTCCAACACCGACACCTTTTGTAGATTCACTACCACCTATGGTCCCTCTTTCCCAAATCATTAATAGTTTTAAAAGTAGATGAGTTGCATAATATTTTTTTTGAGAAACTACTTTCTACAGATGGCCTTGAAGGCAGATACTCCACGGTGAGGGACACCCTCTATTTTCAAAGGTTTGATCAGTTCACCAGGTCCCGAGGCCCCTACATTCCCACAAAGGTCAACAAATTCTATACAACATATAGAGAGTTGGTTCCCAAGGGGAAGAAGAAGGCTAGTACCTTCAAATCGGTGAAGTCCGTCATAGTACGGGGAAAGAAAGTTGTGTCTAGTGGCAACCATATTAATATTGTACTTGGAAGAGATTTAGGTGATACAAAGGCGTATGAAGGGTTCCTTACCATTCAGTCCGTGAATGAATCGCAGGGGTGGCTTGCACAACTGATTTACCCTACAAAAGAAAGGTCTACTAGGGCTACCTTACAATGGCGACAAGAAACTCATCATGACTTCCCAAAGGATTGATATGATGCCATTCAAGCCAATAAAACTTAAGTCTATCATTCTGTTACTTGAAGGATACCATTACGACTTTCGACTTCAACATTATAACCTTACCACTAGGTTTAAGGTTCCACTTAAAGGATCCTCTTAACATCATTTAAGGTCACATGTCATTCATATGTACAAGACTAAGAGGATCTAGCATTCTAAGTCAAGGCATCTCATATTAACATTCATACATGCATCAAGTAAGGGACACAAGTCAACCAAGACAAGACACAACGTACTTTACTTTAACACATATTACATGAAATTCTAGAAGCACTTAGAAATAACCCATATAACCTTTAAGTCATCCAATAAACTACCATATCATCATCAATATTACCATCATAGACTCATATTGTCAAGTAGGAATAACCATGCATCAACCCTAAGACTGTATACCTAAAGACATATACATAGTCTGACATGGTCACGTAAATAGCATTAATAGAAGAACATATATACTTTCACATTGATTATCAGTTGGAACTTTCTTGTTGCTCTTCAAGTTGCCTTTGGGAATGGCATTCTACTTTGTTCTCTGAATTAAAAAGCCCAACATTCTAAGAACTCGCTCCCAGTATAGAAAGGTCATCGAGCGTCACGAACTCTTCTATTTTGAAAAACCCTTGATAATGATAGTGTTAGAGTCTCTTATGCCATAACTCGTAAGCATTTTCTCTTGCTAAGTACACCCCTTCTTCTTCCTCCAATATATTTAATGAGAAACTTTTGCCTCTCATTTTGACTTCAAAAAAGTTATGTCCTGATGCTTCCATGATCAAGCAATCTTTATCTTCGAAATACAAATTGAAACCTTTTTATTACAATTGACCATACTTAACAAGTTTGATCTAAATATGGTATGTAAGAACATCATCATTTTCTTTAGTACCTGATTGTGTTTCAATTGTAATAGTTTGCATTCTCTTTGCTGGAATATAACAACCACAACCTATTCTTACTTTTGAAACTCCAGTAGGTTTCTAGTCATTAAAAAACCCTTTGTCATAAGTCATATGGTTTGTGCATCCGCTATTAATCAGCCAAGCCTAGTTGAAACATTGCTTGTAAAACAGGATGCCACAAAGAGTAAATCCTCTTCTTGTTCATTAAAAACCTAGACATTTGTGTCTTGCTACTGCCATTTGTTCTTGCAGGTAATTGTATTATGCCTGAGTTGGTTGCACTTACTGAATTTAGCATCCATCCTTTTCCAACACTTATAAAACGCGTGCCCATTCTTTCTACAATGCTCACTAGGAGGATAGTTTCCTTTGAAGCTACCTGCTCTTCTTTTGTTGTTATAGCAAGGTGCACCTTCTCCCTTTTTTGGTTGATTCTCTAATTCTTTTTCATTTATCATGTAATAGATAGTATTCAACTTCACAAGATCATCATAATACTTCAAGTTGTTGTCAAAAAGGCCATAATCATAATATTACTTAAAAGAACGCCGACAAGGCCACATCAATTGCTGGTAAAACACATAATACTGCCAGCATAAGTGGATCCTAAAAGTCACAACATAATTTAAGTCTAATAATAATAAAATAGAGGGAATAGGGCAGTGTACTACCACTCCATCCTCAATACTTCAACCAAATACTAAACCATCCAATTCAATACTATCAAACCCTTCCCCATGACCATGAACATCAATTAAATGCATAAATCATAATACTCAATGAAACTAGGTTAATTAAACATAGATTTATCAATCTAATACAACCTATAAATCAATTAAATACAATTTTTACATTATAAAATATCCTATAGAAAACTACACTAGAATTTTATAAACATTAAGTCAACATTAAGTAATCCATAAAGTAGTCAAAAACTAGGGTTCATCAATTACATTGGTTCATCAGTTTATTTAGTTGAAATCATCAAATTAGTAACAATTCAATCAATATACAATGTATAAAAAACCTATAATGCAGGAAACCATGCATAGATCATGAAATTGTACAATTCATCTTTGAAAACTTCAGAAAACATCTTTGAAAAATTGGATCCTTGATGAATAGATTTTCAAGGATAAAAAATCATACATCAATGAAGCAAATCATTAATTTTGATGAAGAATATCCACTCAATTCTCCAATCCAAGCCCTTCCTTGACTTTTGTCTACAATGGAGTTCTAGAGAATTTCTAAGGGAATTTGGGTTTTGATTTTTGAAGAATGAAATCCTCTAAGTATTTTAGGCTTATAAACACATTTAAAAATCCAAAAGACCCTTAAGGAACCGCCAATATTCTTATTTAAATGTGGCATGAATTTACCAATTCACTCCTCGAACTTACATTGAAATGCGCAGGATGGTAGTCCACCTACGACTTGCCAAACGACGGCCCGTCCTTTGACCAACGGACTGTACTGTTTATCCGTGGTCTGTGACTGAGGCTTATCTTTGGATTCCTATCCCCAAAACCTAAGTGAAAATTGAAGATCACAACCAATGGGGCGTCGACTGACCCACTAGGCGTCGATTGCCATCAGTTGGTAGGCTATCTTGGGCAATCTTGGGCACCAACTTTGGGTCTTTCCTCAAGGACTCTTGGATGGTCCTTTGGGGATGTTTGCCCGGACGTTTCCAACCCAAACATGCTGTTATATTAGTTTATAAACTTTCAAGTGAATTTCATCAAAAATGAACATGTAAAACTCGATGAAACATTGTTAGACACAGAAGGTCGTTTCAAGGAAAAACTTTAGAACGACATGGACGTTCTTGGACGTTTGACCTCCAATCTTAACGAAACTTGATACATTGCCTGTATATACTATAATAAATCATTTTAAGGACCTTATAACTTCATTAATCACACATAGAATCACATATGAGTCACATAGGTGATTTAGTCGTCAAACGTCTTGGTCGTCCCTTGACGTTTCACTTCCAAATCACCTAGAATCTTAGACACTGCCTCAATACCACATTATATACCAATTGAGGACCTTATAAAATAATGACAACAATGTTAGGATCTAGTTCACCTAAGTCATTTTCGGGGTCTTACATTCTCCCCCACTTGGACAACATTCGTCTTCAAATGACACTTGTCACTCTCCGAAAACTTCCAAGAAAAGAGATTGAACTAGAAGATCATAGCCATACCATATAACATATAATGAAGAACAAAACATCAATTTCACATAATCAAGTGATTCAACACACAATGAAAAACTAGATGAAAATTTTATAACTCATTCGGCTATAAAACTCACATTCTTCATTCCAAATATAAAAAACTCATTTTATATTCAATATCATACTCATATGCATCATTTCCAACCACATTGAAACAATTTAAGACCAAACAATTACTTAGTCAAATTTTCAAAAATTTAACGGTGAGCAGGCAAAACATTACATTGAATTGAGCATATTTTTCAAAAATGCATCTTTTAGGCAATTCATGATAGAAACATGCTAATATGCAAGGTAAGATCACGTAGACAAATTTTACAACATAATCATAACTTCATAAAATACACAATGCAAGAAGTTAATAAAATTCAATTTCAACAAAACTCCTAAACACCATGCAGATGCAACATGCTTCTATCCCTTTCTATCCTATCTACTAACCGTACTCCCCCACTTAGTTGGAACTCATATCACTAAAAGAGAAATTCAAGGACTTACCCTTATCATCATCACCATCCGGCTTCTCTCCTCTAGTCCGGAGTGCATAGAAATGCCTCGTTTTTTGAACATCTTCCTTTGGAACATTTGGAGCAACTTTCTTACCCTCTCTTCCTATTGAAGCAATGATAGGATAATCTTTCACCTTGTGTCCTTCCTTACCACAACCAAAGCAACTCCCGGTACCCTTTAGACACTCGCTATAACGCCTGTTTCCACAAGTGACACGTGTAGGTCTTCCATTTTGAGAACCACCTCCTTTCTCCAATTTCACATTAGCATTCCTGGATTCTTCTTGAGTTTGATCCTTCTTCTTAAACCTAGGTTGACCATGATGACTAGAACCACTCCTTTTCAGGTTTCTAGACATCATCTTATGTTTAGAGACTTCAATTGATTGGGCATACACAATGAGTCTAGCTAGGGTCATATCATCATGTAGCATCACCGTACGACATTCCTCCCTCAGTAGATGGGCGACACCCATCATGAAGAGACTCATCTCATCCCTTGGATTAGACACAATATATGAAGCATATATAAATAACATTAAGAACTTAAAAAGAGTATTTCTCAACGCTCATATTGCTTTGCTTGATATTGATAAACTCCTCTACCTTAACTTCCCTCCTGTCACAGGGAAAGTACTTACCAAGAAAGCTTCTTAAAATTCTTCCCACTCAAAAGGACTCGCCTCTACCGGCCTATTATCCTTCCATTGAGTGTACCATATTTGAGAAACATCCCTCAACTGGTACGAAGCTAGCTCCGCCTTCTCCCTAGATGTAACACCATAACACTCAACACCTTGTACACACCATCTAGGATCTCTTGGGGATCCTCTCCCACCTTAGATCCAAGAAATATAGGAGGATTCATCCTCACAAAGTCTCTCAACCTAGACGTCAGAGTGCTCTCCACAACATTCACCCTAGGCAGCATACTCAAATTCAGTATAGTACCTCGGGCTAAAACAAGCAAAGCCTCTCTAATATCACTATTACTAAACTCCGGGGGAACCACCGGAACATTATTACCTCCTTCCACAATAGGGACATGATCACCTTGAACACCTTGAGAACCTTGAGAACCTTGAGCACCTTGAGGAGCTTGCTTAACTTGCTCAACTTGAGGAGGAATCTCCTCATGCACATCATTCTCCTCAACTATCCTAGTCAGTGTCCTCCTGGTATTCATCATCCCAAAAACACAAGGAAAACCATAAGAAAAAAGTACTCATAAATTTTACTCTACAACACGACATAGGAGTAGAAAAGAAAAGAAACTCTATCGTCCTATAGCCTCTCGCCCATATATATGTCATGACTCACACCGATGGTCAAGACTCTACTAGACGTGAATTGATGATACTTTTCGATTCCTAAGGCTAGTTTCATAACTTATGCTCTTACACCAAACTTGTCACATCCCGAAACCACACCCTAGAAGTTAGGGTAAATCTCGGATTACAAACGGTGTACTTGACCTCTCAAAGGTCTTTTACAAGACCTTTCCGTATTGTTCATCCCATATACATAATGAAAAGTAGTGCAAAATTAAAAATTTTCACAAAACATTAAAATATCTTTAATAATATCTTTCATTAGATATCATAGGAATTACTAAGTTTCAATCTCATCAAACTTAGACATGAGAATATTTTGGGACACGACCTGTACTTCAAAATATAGAATTACTTAGTCTATTACATATTTCAATAAGAAACATAAAATATATCTTGCCCTCGAATCAAATGAGGACATACTTCAACTTCACTTGAATGATGCTACGATCCAAGTCTTGCTTCCAAAATTCTCCTTACCTACCAACAATTATATAGATAGATAAAAGCATGGATTAGTACAACCTCATGTACTAAGTATGACATTATGTGTAAAAAATCATGAAAAAAGACAATTATTGAAAATATGCATCATTTCATTTAAATATCATAATATACTCATAAGAACAACATTTATCAACTTAGAAACATATAAGATAACATTTAAGCAATTATTCACATTTTTAGGCAACATTACAGTAAGCATTGTTATAGCGAAGTGTCTCTTCTTTCGTTTTAAAACTTCCTAGCATGTAGTCTTCTCACTAAAAGATATACTAAGACTCACTTAAGCAACACAAAGAGATACTGCCCATACACCCTCTCTAAGAATGCCAAAATGATCCTCAAGATCACTTGACATACACACTTACAAGATACCAAACATATGAACATGAGATTTCCTCTACCAAAGGTGATTCTAAGTCTCACTTGAATTAGTTGTGAAGCGACCTACCGTACAAACCCTTACAAACGCACTTAAGAGATCCCATACACTACCTATGATAGAATCATCCTCCCTTATGACATCAACATATAGATAATATGACATTCTCATTCCAAAGGATATCAAAATACTTACTTAAGTAAATCAAGAAGATAAAGTCCATGATTGACCTCTTCAAAACTACCTAAATAATCCATAAGACTACCTAAGTTTAGATCATGTCTACGGAATAAACCATTTTCCTTAACTAGAGTCATACTTAAGACTCATCTTGGTAAGATACAAAGTGATCATTCCTATTCCCCCTTCACACATTAATTAGATGACCCTTAACTACTCTAGATAAGTACTTATTAATTTAAAATACCTTCTTAACTTAAGTAATTACATTTATCAGTTCATTTATAACTCATTCATCACATAAGGACATTCAAGTAATGCTCTTGGACAAGACCTAGGAACTCCAACTAACACCTTCAAAGCCTATTGTGCAATGTCTAGATAGTGTCCCATAACACCACTTAAACTTCAGAGAACTCCTCTAATGCTAGTAGGTATCCCATATGATGAGAACAGACAATAACTGATATAGACCATGATAGCAAAACATTGAATCCGGAGTTCTATCCTACTCCGATGAGGGTATTCTACTTGCCAATGGTAGAACTTAGACAGATCCCATGTAGGCACATGGTTAAGGAATATGAAGGGTGTGCTTTGTAATCTAGTCTCATTCTTTAACTAGAACTACTTCCTTACCATAATCACTTAGTTCTAGCCATTGTTCTCATAAAGTAATTTACCTTAAAGGTTCATATATAGGTGTTCCATATCAAGTTCATAACCTAATCACATTTAACCTACCAAAGAATGATCCATTAGGGATACCTTAAAATGGCGAGAAGAAAATCATGATGACTTTCCTAAGGATTTATATGATGTCTTCAATCCAATCAATTTTATGTCTATAATCCCTTTACTTGAAGGATACCATTACGGCCTTCGACTTCAACATTCATAACTGTACCCCTAGTTTCAAGGTTCCACATAAAGGACTCTCTTAACATAATTTAAGGTCCCACATCATTCATAAGTACAATACTAAGATTCTTTAGCATCCTAAGTCAAAACATATCACATTCACATTCATACATTCATCAAGTAAGGGATACAAGTCAACTAAGACAAGACAGAACATACTTTACTTTAACACATATAACATGTCATTCTACAAGCACATAGAAATAACCCTTATCACCTTTAAGTAATCCTAAACAATACCGTATCATAATCAATATGACCATCATAGACTCACATAGTCAAGTAGGGTAAATTATGCATCAACCCTAAGACTATACACCTAAAGACATAGTCATAGTTTATCATGGTCACCTAAATAAAATTAATAAAAGATCACATATACTCTCACATTGCTTATCATTTATATATATATATATTCAACTTCAAAAAATATTCATAATACTTCAAGTATTTGTCGACAAGGTCATAATAATCATATTACTTAAAATAACGCCGACAAGGCCACATCAATTGCAAGTAAAACACATAACACCGCCACCATAAGTGGATCATACAACTAACAACGTAATTGATGTATAATAATCATAAAATAAAGGAAAATAGGGCAGCGTACCACCACTCCATCTTCAACACTTCCATCCAATGCTAAACTATCCAATTTTATACCATAAGGCCCTTACCCATGCCCATGAACATCAATTGAATGCATAAATCATAATACTCAATTAAACTAGGTTTATTCAACATAGATTTATAAATATAATAAACCTATACATCAATTGAATATAATTTTTACATCGTTAGATAGCCCAAAGAAAGGTACACTACAATTCATAAACATTAAGTCAATATTAAGTAACCCATAAAGTAGTCAAAAACTAGGGTTCATCAATTACATGAGTTCATAGTTTTATTGAGTTAAAATCATAAAATTAGTAAAATATCAACCAATATACAATGTTTAAAAAACAATTTCATGCAAGAACCGATGCATAGATTATGAATTTGGACAATTCATCTTTGAAAACTTTAGAAAACATCATTGAAAGTTGGGCTCCTTGATGAATAGAGTTTCAAGGATCAAAAAACATACCTCAATGAAGAAAATTCTTCAATTTGATGAAGAATCTCCACTCAATTCTCCAGTCCAAGCCCTTCCTTTAGTTTTTGCTCCACTGGAGTTCTAGACAATTTCTAAGGGAATTTTGGTTTTTATTTTTTAAGAATGAAATCTTCTTAGTGTTTTTGGATTATAAACACATTAAAATACCCAAAATACACTTAAGTAACCTCAAATATTCTTATTTAGATTTGGGGTAAATTTACCAATTCACCCCTTGAACTTACAGTGAACTGCGCAGGAAGGCAGTCCACCTACGACTTGCAAAACAACGGCCCGTCCCTTGACCAACTGTCACGACCCAAAACCGGGGCCGCGACTGGCACCCACAATTTCCCTCCTATGTGAGCGAACCAACCAATCTAACCCTTATCATTTTAACATATATCAACAGAAAATAATGCGGAAGACTTAAACTCATTAAATAA
>NC_028645.1:9391771-9438114 GCF_001406875.1 Solanum pennellii
GATTACAGAGAGTCGATTTTCAGTACCCAATTTCAGAATTCTAAGTATGCTGAAACGAGACATCTGTGACGGGCCGTCGTGCCTATGACGGTCCGTCGTGATGTCCGTAATCTTAGCCAGTTTTTCCAGAAATAAATCTGCTGCTCAAAACGACTAAACAGGTCGTTACACCAACGGACCATCCAGTTGATCCGTGGTCTGGGACTGAGGCTTGTATTTGGCTTCCTCTCCCCAAACCTAAGTGAAAATTGACGATACACCGCCAACTGGGCGTCGACTGACCCACTTTGGGAGGCCTTGGGAAGTCTTGGGCACCAACTTTGGGTCCTTCCTCAAGGAACCTTGGATGGTCCTTGGGGATGTTTGGCTGGACGTATTCAACCAAAAAATGATAGTATAAAATTTTATCACCTCTCACATGAATTTCATCCAAAATGAACACGTAAAACTTGACGAAACATGCTTAGACAGACAAGGTCGTTTCAAGGCAAAACTTTTGAATGTCATGGACGTTCTTGGACGTTTGACCTCCAAACATCACGAAAATTGACACACTACCTATATATACTTAATAAATCACTTACTTACCTTATAAACTGATGAATCATATATAAAAACATAGAACAACATATGAGGCACATAGGTGACTTAGTCGTCGAACGTCTCAGTCGCCCTTGAGGTTTCACTTCCAAATCACCTGAACTCTTAGACACTGCCTCAATACCACTTTATAGTCAAATTTAGGACCTTTTTACATCATTACAACCATGTTAATCTCTAGTTCACCTAAGTCATTTCGGGGTCTTACAGTTCTAGCATTTTGATAGTATTGTTAGAGGTTCTGTTAGCTAGGGTGTATTGCTAGCTAAGTGATTACTTGATCTTGTCCTTCTTTGGGTTAGACAAGATTGTTTCTCCCTTTATCAGTATTTGATGCCAAAATATCAGATTTTTATCACTTAAGATCATGGAAAGATTATGTTGTCAGAATGGAACCTTTAAAAAATTTGTGATGATTTATGCATTATGGGTATCTGGTGGTTGATTTAGTCTCACTTATGGTCTTAGCCAGTATTTATAGAAGTTAATCTTGGTTATGTAAGAAAATATTCATCATGATTGTTGTGTTAAGGTCCAGGGGTTCAAGTATAAATTGGGTTCATGATTTAGTTATGGCTTGATAATGACTATTGACTTATAGATCTTGCAAAGTTTGATTTGAAAGTTCAGTTCTTAGTAGTTAATATTGCTGGGATTGTCTTAAGGAGGAGCTCACTTAGAAATATAAACACCGACTAGTAGGTCATGACATTGACTTTTGGTAACGTCGGTTATTCTTCCTTCTTCTTGCTTATGTTCGAGGACGAACATGATTTTTAGTGGTGGATAATGTAATGACCCGGAAAAATATTTCAGAAATAATCATAAAAATAACCGTTTTATCCTTCTCAATAGTTATCTGAGTCATTTTTTATTAGTCAGAGAAGTTCATATGAGAATTTTTGACTATCGATAACAACAATTATTTAATTAACAGATATTTTATTAATAGTTTATTTATCTAATTGATGATTAGTGGGACAAGAACATATTTTTTTAAGTAAATTAGATATTTATTACTTTTAGTACATAATAAGTTTAGAAAAGCAAATAAAGAAGAGGAAGAAAGAAATTTGAGCGGCGCGACTAACTTGCTCAGGTAATAATCATAACCTTAAATTTTCATTATTTCATATATGAATAATTGGTCATTGATGGGTAAGGATATCATAATGATATTATAATATGGAGTTTATTAAAACGATGTTAGGGGGGAAATTATTTATTTAACTTTAAATATTATTTAAGGAATACATTAGAAATAGGGAATTTAATATAGATAAGTAGGGGGGTTAGACAATGTTGGTGCAAAGTAAATGTGCAGAAAGCAAATTAAGTTGATTGAAATAAGAAACAAATAAATAGAAACTTGTATCATATGATAATGATTTTTGACTTGGCTAGGGAAAATAGAAATGTTTGAGACATTAGGGATGTAATTGTAGGGTAATAATTATTATCAATCATTGGTCAATGACCATGGATTATCATTGGAGGGTCATATACTTTCTGCATAAATAGAAAAGTTAGGTGTATATATATTAACTAGTGTATTTTGACATTAGATGTACAATTTTACACATTGGGTTTCTTGATATGGACGCCAGTTTCTATTATTTATTAATACATGATATTACTTTCTTTTAGAATTTTCTTATGGTTATAATATAATTGATATATTGAGATAGGTAATTGAATATTGTGTGAAGTCTATTGAAGTTATGGGTAATTGAAGGATTTTAGATTTAACCCTAGACTTGAAACTTGGAAAATATGACAATTGAAATGTTAATTGGCATCATGATTTAGGAAACTTGATTATAAACTTGGGTGAATTTCTGGGTCAAAGTTAAACACATAGTAATATGGGTGTTTTTAGTTTTAGAATCTTATTTTGATTATTTGTTTGAATCGATTGTATTGATTTGGAAGTCAACCGAAAGAGGAAGAATCAAGTTCTGGAGTAATTGTTTGACTATTAGAGGCAAGTGGATTTCAAAATCCTTTTTAAGTATATGAAATTCTTGTATTTCCTTGTGTATGTGTTTGGGAGTAATGGGAATTAGTGAAGGGTTGACTGGTCAAACCTTGATTAATTCTAAATGATGAAAAGGAAAAAAAAGACAATGTGATTAATTTTTGTGTGTGATTGGTTGAGAATGGTACGAGTACCTATGTTATAAAGACAGTTTATTACTATAGTTTGTGGATAGTAATATGAGAATGTCAAACATATGAGCATACACTGATATATTATTGATTGATTTATTATGAGTGATTATGTTCTCTATTGAACCCGTATAATTTGGATAATTGAGATGATTATATGTCATAGTGATACTTGATTTATTTCGATGTTGCATCATCCCCTTTATTTGATATCATTTTGTGCACATGCATTTATATGAGATTGGGTATGAGTAAAGGTCTAACACGTGGAGATCGTCCGTGTTGAGCATGTGAATATCGTCCGTGCGATAAATAAGTTATGATTATAATTTGGGCACGTGGAGATCGTCCATGCGACATTAGTTTGATTTATGATAGTGCATTGAGATTATGCACACACACACGTGGAGATCGTCCGTGTCGGTATATGGACCTCGCGAGTCACCCATGGGTCATGAACTCTCGATGTATTTCCGAGGAGTATCATGTATAAACTGTTGAGAGAGTACTTGGTATTTTGAGGCATATTGTTTAATTGTGTGATATTGCATTACATCTCATGACATCCTGCATTCTTTATGATTATGTGTTTTTTTATTGATGATTGAAAATACTTAATATTTGGTTATATCTATTTGATGAACTTGATCTTGTTTCTTGCTGATATTATGAGTGCCTTTTTGTGGAGGTTGTAGTTGATGAATTTTGAGCTTGTTGTTGATATATGTGTTTGTAAATGGTGAACTATTAGGTTGGACTGATTTTATGCAAGTTGTAGTTTTGGAGGTTCGGTTATGGTGTAAGGAGTACTCGTATTTTTCCCCTTAACATGTGTTTAGAGGTTTACTTGCTGAGTACTATGTGGCTTGGTAATCACCCCTTGCTTCTACAATTTTTTGTAGGTTACTAGCCCGGATCCTTGTGATATAATCTCTTCCTTTCCGAGGCTTGTTGGAGATTTGTAAGATAGGTGTTTGTCACCTCAGTAGATCATCTTACTCCTGTTTATGATCTTGTTCTACTCTATATATAATTTCAAATGAGACATATATTTCTTTTGATTCAATTATATTATTTGAGAGGTTTGTACGCGTTACAATCAAATTTATTGGATATTTTTGTGTTTATTATAGAATTTCCGCATTTTATTGTAATGGTCGAGTTTTTGGCTGACTTGTCTTAACGGGATAAGACGAGTGTCATCACGTCTATTTTTGCGGCCACTAACTAAAAGAAACGGTTATGAAGATATACTTGATTTTTTAGAAAATAAAACTGATTTTTGAATTTATGTAACCAACTCACGAATATTATTATTTTATTAAAAAATGACAAACTAATTACTGTTTGTATTTGAATTTAGTGTGATTATCTAAACTGCTCTATCCACTATTATTTTTCTCTCTCTATATATATATATACACCATTAAAAAAAAATCAAAGTCATCAATGTTTCAGAAATATATGCACATCAATAATAATTTGCCACAATTGGATAAAGTTATATTTATGGATATTGTTTTCCATTCCTTTGCTGATTTTATATTTAGTTTTTTTTTGTTTCATATTTCACGAGACTTAACAATATTTGTGTGTGTCTTCAAATATGAGGCTTTACAATATTAATTATCAATAATTGTGGTAAATGAAGTTTAAATGTTTTATTGTGTTTTCTAACAAAACAAATTATTGCTTTCTAACAATATGATGAATTTAAGGGAATACCTTATCGTTTAATATTAATAAGCGGATGTTAAGAATATTTTATATTATTGTTTGTTCGTAATTCTTAATGAACAATAAATCTTGAAATTGGGGAGTATTCTAAAGGTTACACTTCTTTCTTTTATCTATTCCTCGTTGAATAATATATATTTATTGATTGTTTTAATCTCAAAGAGTAAAATTGATTTAACATTTTCTTCAAAAAAATTGTTTTATAAATTTTGAGGATAAATTATATTTTAGTAATCTTTATATCATGTTTCACTAAAATAAGAGTCAAAATGTGTTGAACAAATTTTATCACCGATTTATATTGAGTGTTGATGACTGACAGAAGAAACCCATGAGAAATTTGACAGTATTGTATCCATAAAATATGTTTGATTAAAGTATGAGAAGTTTGAAAACAATTTTAATCATCTATAGTATTTTTTTCATTGACAATTGTTTTTTAAGTTAGTTGATTTCCTTATTCAAATACGAATATGTATTACATATTATTTTGTAATTTTGCATGATTATTATATACCAGTGATTGGATTATTTTTTTGAAAAAATAAAAATGTTAAACATATGATGAATATTATCACTAATTAAACACAAATCCAAAAGAAGAAGAAGATACATATAAAGAATCTGAATTATATTTCATGTTGGTAACCCAATTTAAGTAAATCCTAATCAATGGATTTTTTTTTTTAGGAGATAGTTGATCACCCAATTCAAATAATATCAACTCAAAAAAAAGATATAGGTTATTGTTTTAAACAGGATAACTTTATAAAGAAAATTAATTATTTAAAACATAATTAAATTAAAAAAAATGACAAAAATAAATAAACTAGTTAAAATATTTTTAAAAAATAATCAGCCGTTTGTATTATTTAAAATATCCAAAAGAAAATCCTTTTTTAAAATTACCTCAAATATAGTTTCTTTGTAATTTAATTTAATAAATGGTTGTATTAATTAAGATTATTTTTAAATTAAATCAATTTTCAATTATATTGTTGAACAAATTTAATAAAAAAAAATATTTTGTGAACTCTTTTAATTTTGATTGTATCAACATATCATTCAATTTATGGTATCAAATATTTCTTATGGAATGTTAGGATTAATAAATTATAACATCGATTTTCAAACGATATGAACAGAATAAAGCATAAACACATTTTAATACGATTAAATACATTATATACTAGTAATATTCATTAAATATGTTCAAATAAATAAGTTAATGATTTGTATTATTATAGTATTGTTATTATTATATATATTATAACTTAAATATATTATTAACTGAATAGTATATTAGTTATTTTTAGTTACAAAATTATTACATGTTAAATCATCCGCGCGGGCATGTATGCTGGTAGTATATTAAAACTACTACACTAGTTACCATGGAATACACGTGCAACACACGTGATCTAACACTAACTTATTACATAATATCATAAGTAACCCTTTAAAAACATGCAAAAACAATTTCAAAAGTTAAATGGTTATAAAATTTGTAAAGCAGAGGATAATTAAAAATTTTGTACTTTAGGGAATTTTGTATGTTACACCTACTTAGACTAGACTAGATTACTATAATATCAATACGAGTAGCCTCTATGAGCAAATAATAACAGCTTCCTAATTCTCCTAAATGCAATTTCCTATATTCGTTCTTTCCATATAGTAGATATTATCAACTTGCAAAGTCACTAGGTGGTCATTAACATAAAATTAATGATCAATCCTTGCGATTCAGAGTTTCATTTGAGTTTTTTCTTGGAAAAAGGGTTCAAAACAAATACAAACTTTTGTCGAAATTGTTGTTACACATTCTAACTTTGCGAGGGTCCTATGATTCCCCCTAGACTATTTTTAGGGTATTATTGAGGGTATTATCAACTTTGTTGGATGAGAAAGTTACCACAATCTCCATTAGGTGGGGCGGGAATTAAGTAAAATGAACCTATCTTTTCTTGCTATGTGGCAATCCACATCATTCCATTTTTTTTAATATTAAATATTCGTAATTTTAGGTTTTAGTTAATATTAGTTTTTAGTTTGGGTATATACAAATGCCAAAATATTTTCCTTAGTAAATTACACTTAATTATTAATTATTATTAATATTTTTTCTTCATCAAAAATCCAGTCGCTTCACTGTGTCAATTCCGGCAACGAAAAAATATACCGATGGCGATAACGGAAAAATCAACCGCAACAATTATAAGAAAGTATAATCACCACCACACGAGTACCATTACGTCCCTCACTTGTTACAACTACCTCCACACAATCGAAATTGCAAATTTGCAATGAATTAAATCTACAAATTTACCCCATTTCAAAATTTTGCCACAGTCGAATCATTATCACTTCGCCATTATCACAAAAAGCTTTCCATCGCCACTAAATTGACAAAGACAATCACAAAGTTTTATTTTTTATGTGAAAATAGACTAAATTTATAGCCGAAATTAACCATTACTCGTTAGAAAGAAATACTCAATGTATATACTAAGTTTTTTACAAATATAATTAGTTAAAGAAAATTTTGTTGATTTAGTTTAAAGGAAATTTTGTAGGATGTTTATGATGGATTTTAGTGTGAAAGTCTTCAGGTAAGTGTTTAAATGAATGAATGGGGTAATGGTAGAAAAAGGTAAAAAAAAACTAGAAAAAATTTGACTTGGGTTTGACCTTATCACGACCCATATCGTCATCATTCACACCCACCCTAACCCTTTGGTGGGAGAATCACTGGTACCATCCAACTAAAGTTAATAAATCTAGAATCTAGGTATTTAAGTTACGTAAGAAAGTTATAATAAATTAAAACAATGCGGAAAATATGCGTAGCATATGAAAGTCAATGTACCAAAACTCTAATAACGATAATTCTAAAAATAAGGGGTACAACACCAAAACTAACAACAACTTAACCAATAGTCTGAGTTCGAAATGAGTGGACATAAACAAAGAGAACTCAAGGTAGCCCATAAGTACTACCTTACCCTTGAATTCGACGCAATCACTGATCTCCTACTGTCAACAGTCGCGTGAAGATGCCCTGTACTCAACAAAAACAAGAGCAAGTGTAGAATGAGTACACAACCACCGTGTACTGGTATGATAACACGACTATCCCACTAGTGTAATATAATGATGTAAGGTCTCTCACAATGGAATGAGGTTCTTAGATCCTCACATGTGCCTAAAAAGGTTTAAAATATGTTAATTAAGTGTTTTACAGTATGCATAGTTGATTTGAAGTGATTAGGAGGTCAAACGTCCAAGACGTTCGAAATTGATGTGAGAGGTCCTTAACATGTATACGAGTGTATTTACGTTTGAAAATCCTAGAACAAATCCCTAAGGACCACCCAAAGGGGTCCTTGAGGAGGACCCAAAAGGTTTCCTAGGAACTGCCTTAGAAGTGTAAATCGACGAGCCAAGGAATAACGGACCATCCCGCAATTGACTCCCCGTTGATGGGGCCGTAGATCAACACTTAACAATGTGAGATTAATCTCCTAGGAAAGATGTGCATTCACAATCGATGGAGCAGTAGGACGAGCTGTCGTCCAATCGACGCCCCGTCGTCCAAGGTCGTCAATGATGCCTGCAATTCTGCTGCATGCACGCTGCCATGCTAAGGGGTGGGTGTCACGTTCCTAAATTAATATGGACGGTTTGTTTAAGTTTTTTTGGCATTTTAAGTTGGTATATAAGATTTTAACCCCATTTAGACCTCATTTTTCAAATTAGACTTTCCTTCTCAAACAAAACCTCTGTAGAAACCTTCGTTGGAGATGAAGCTCAAGAACAGCTTGGTTGATGGATTGTGATGGTTTCTTCATCATTGTTTCGTGGTTTTATCGTATAACGAGGTATGTTGATCCTTTATCTTTGGATATCCATTCATCAATCTAGCCATGGTTCTTTCTCAAATTGATTTCAAAAGCATGCTTATAATGAATTGTTGATTAGCTACTGTTTTTAATATGATTTTAAATTCAATAGCATGATGAACCCATGATCCTCCAAATTTCTCAATTTAGCCTATATTGTGGTCATTGTGATCTAGATTTTAGATTTATTTAGTGTTATTTGATTATGATAAATTGATTATAAGTACAGTCTTCTATGTGAACTAACGATGAATTAGGGGTAATTGATTAATTAGGATCAAGGTGTGGTAAGTATGATCCATATTTTCAACCTTCTATACAATTGATGATGTAGTGTACCTGATGTGATCTTGATGTTATGATGGTTGAGTTATGATTTATATTGTGTTATTGTACTTTTAGGTACTGCCATATATATGTATTGTTCATGAATTATTATAATTGATCAATGATGATAAAAATCTTTGTGAATTGGTAAGATTGCTCTACTTCTTCTACTTTTCTATTGAATTTATATTTGAATTGTCCTTGTAAGACATTGTGTGGTATGGTCCACTTACGATTACGGTCTTTACTTTCTTGTCAATCTATATATGTTATGCTCATGACCTTGAAGGCGAATTGATGTACTGCGAATGTGTGGTTATGGTGATCACAATATGAAGTTACATATCTAGTCTCTTACTCTAGTATCATGAGTTAGGTATTGATTATGTCTTCTATAGTTGAATAGAGTTGTTATGATTAGGTGTGGTTTAGGTGCTGCCATTGATGAAGTGTTAATGGTGAATGAACCCTACCTATTGTACCCTTATATGAATGTGTGACCTTAGCAAATGTTAGGAGTCCAGAATGCAATTGTTGAAGTTGTCTTGCCTCCTATGCTATGATGTTGTCTGTGCTCTATGCATGAATGTGGATTGTGGTCTTAAGAAGGTGGCTGCCCCAATATTGTGTCGATAGCCATTATGTGATCATGTTGTCCAATATACACACACTCATATGTCATGCGTGCTTACAAGTAGTATGATTCATGGTATCTAATGAAAGGATAGTTATTATATGCACTAATGTCTATTATTATGCATGTAAAGTAAAAGTCCACGAAAGTATTTATCTATTTTAACTAGGATGACTTGATAGGTGAACTAGTATAGGTAAGGGTCTCAACCTCCGTCTATACATTGCACATGTCTACCTTGATAGAATAGTTTCTAGGGTGATTATTATGTATACATGAATATGAATGCATGAATTAAGATATGAACATGAAAGTATATGCTATGATATAAATTATATAAATTGATGAAGTATGTATATGGGTAGTATCTAAATGTGTTTATGTGAAAGGTCTTCTCATGTAAGTACACATACACACACATGAATGTATATAATGAAGCATGTAGGATAATCTAGTAAAGAGGGAGTCTCTTGAAAGGTATTCTCAATTGTATATTAAACTATATTTTTCTTGAATATGATATATCCTTGCGAAATTATTTCCCACGTTAACTAGGTTGATGAAAGGAAATTCTCATATGTAACCTATGATCTAATCATATGAGGGATTAATTCTCCTAAAGTATTTTTTGTGAAGTAAAGTTAATAAAGACTTTTCAATCGAGGGAACTTAGCTTATCACCGAGTGAACTTGACCAAATGAGTGTTTCCCCTTCCTAATGAGGAAGACTTGTTCACCAAATAATCTCATGAGATGGAAACTATAATGTCTAAAGGCATAAATAGGGTTTCAATATACATCTCCTAGTTCCATAACTATGTTTCCCTCATAGGACCTAGCAAGTGCATCCACCTAGATGCTAGTATGATGTTAATGTTCTACCTTCGCATCTAGAGCACCTCCTTTTTGTGTGGGGTTCCATGACACCAAATTCCATGTTTTGCTTATGTGGCCTTATCGTATGTTAAGGCTATGATTTCCCTAAAGTAAAATGGACAATTGAAGTAATGTAGTGAATTATAACTAAGATAACCTAAGAGAATTTGGTTAGTGTAGGTGAGGGTATGAGACATTACCTATACATTGAACAAGTAACTCTTAAAGGGAGTTCTAGCAAGTTGCTCTATATGTATGTAAATATGTATATGTCTTGTATTCATTATATTATGTTATTGACCTAATTTTAAGATAATATGCATGGTATGAGTACTATGGTGTCTATATGATGAGGTCTTACCTTATATGCATAATGTTGGTCTCGTTGACTATATTATGATGGTCTCACTTGGCATGTATGAAGTTTTCTATACTTGTATTGATGATGTATGAATTAAAATATGATGCTTATGGTCTCTTTTTGAGTTTACTAAGTTTGTGTGGGGTTATGGGACTTCACATATACGTTGCACTAGTAGGCTTAGATTAGGATTATGAGTAAGGTTTTTGTTATGTCCTTATGAAATGAAGTCCAAGTATGCTATTGTTGACTATTGCCTTTTATGATGTTATTGGTAGTATTGACTTGCATATTGTCTTGGAATGGGTCTTATATGTGGTTTTTGAAGTACGTTGGGTCATATGTAACCTATGTGTTTCATGATATGTGGTGCTTATGTGAAAGTATGTGCTTAAGTTAAGGATGGTTGTACGAGTGTTCACCTTGGTGACCTTAAGGTGATGTTGAGTGTGGGTAGTGAAATGGGACACTATTCATGCATTGCACCAAGTATTACTTATGGGTTACTTGGGGGTAAGGACTAATAATAAAGTAAAAGAACATTACTGTGTATGAAATGCTTGATGTGTATTAAATGCAATGTATGAATTTATATGATTTTATGACCATTGTATATGTCTATATGAAGTATGTGACGTTTATTGTGTAATTGTGCCAATGCTTGTGAAGTTTCTTCCAAAAGGCAGTTGCATGATTTCAAAGTAAAATGTCCCCTTCAAATGCATGTTTTTGCATGCTTGTCGTACTTAGTGCATTCTTGTATTAACACAATCCTTCTTCACCTTTTTACACAAAGTGTAGGTTATGGATGCTTAAAGGATGTCTCTAAAGTGAAGGGCTTGATATGTGTTTCCCAAGCTCAAGAAAGGTATCCTTATGATTCAAGGATTTCCTATGTCCTTTTCTTGTTCAAACTTATGTAATAGCTTAATTATTGTTATATATTGATAAGGGTCGTGTCCTTATTCTATTCTGATGATGTTGAGTCTACGATGGCAAAAGGGACTTAGAGTCTAACTATGTATTATGACTTATATTTTATTCATATGAAGTGATGATTCTAGCATACGATATGCTATGAAAACATTTAAATTTTCCGCTAATTTTCTATGATAATGCGGTGAATGATGCCTATGGGCTTGTACAAGACCTCCGAGAGGTCAAGTACGCCATGTTACTTCTAGGAGGTGATCCCGATCGTGACAAACGTGGTATTAGAGCACAAGGTTATAAAAGTAGTTTAAGGGTTCAAAAGTCTCATATTGCCATGTCGAGTAGATTCTTGTTCACCGGTAATGACTCGCGACACATCTAAGAGAAAGAGACTATAAGATGATAGAGTTTCCCTTCTTCACTGTTCATCTGTTGTGCCATACAACTTAACTCTATATGATCTCTCTCTTATGTTTTCTTGTCCGGTGGTATTTTAGATGTGATTGCTTGGATGAGATGGTATCTCGATGCTTGAGGGACAAAAGGTGAGTTTTGAGACTTATCTTTGTTTTACGTCTTGATGAGTATGCATAAATGTGAATTTGGATTATATGTTGATATGATGCCATTTATGGATATATATATGATTTATGTGGAATGATATTTTATTTGAAGATTTAAGTCATGATATGGTTATAGCTTGTTAAATGTTGTTTTGGTGGAATTGAGTTCCTTTTTTGTAATGCCCCAAAATGAACTAAGGTGAACTAGAGCCTCATGAGTGTTTCTTAAGTTAATTTGAAGTTAAAATGAGTTAATTTAGTGTTCTTAGGCAGTGTGTGAAGTTTGGAGGTCAAATGTCCATGACGTTCAGAAGGTGTGCCTTAGATAGCGCTTGTGTGTCTTGAGGTGTTTGAGTGAATTTTATGTTTTAGTTTTGCTTGAAACTTACATGAGATGTTTCTAAGACCTAGACAACTTATTTTGAGGGGTTTAACGTCCGGCCACGACCCCACATAGAACCCACAAGGGGCCCTAGATGAAGGGCCCAAGACTTGGAAACAAGCTGCCAAAGAAGTGACCAAACGACGACCCTGAGGACTGTCCGTTGGTCCACCAACGGTCCGTCGACCTAAGGTGTCGAGTGTCCCTGCAAGTTAAGATGTCAAGGATCCATTTCGATATAAGTGTCAACCCACGAGACCACACCAATGGTCCGTTGATGCACAGACGGTCCATTGGTTAGGTCTCGTCTGTGGGGGGTCCAAAATTGTTAAGTGGATGCATTGGCTTGGGGTGTTTAGTATGTTCACCCCAAGTCTTTTATTTACCTAGGACGTTAGTTTTAGTGTTTATTAGGTATATTAAAGTGTTCTAAACCCTAAGACCTCATTTTAGACTCCTCTTCCTAAAATCCAAAACCCCTCTCTCTCTCGCTGAATACTTTATCAATCACCATGGAAGCTAGAAGTCAAGAAATTCTATGAGCGCTGTTGGTGGTCGTTTCTTTACCAAAAAACATTGGTATTTCTTCAATGTGAGGTATGGTATCCATCCTTTAACTCTCTTCCATTCAAGGAGTCCCTTCTAATGAATTTCAAGTGGGTTCTCAACCCTAGTTTCTTCTATGTTCAACTCTAATGGGTAATGCATGAAAACGTTTTGAATGACTAAATAATGATGTTTATAATGTTAATTGATGATTTCAAGGGTTAAACTACAATGAAATCATGATAAAGATTCTCTTCAAATGTTGGCTTAAGAAATGGTATAATGAGCATGTTTGTGTATAGAATGAGCTTTGGTTTTTCTTGTGTTATTATTGTTGTTTATCTACTGCCCTAAGGGATATATTATGATGATATGTTGAGAAAATGTTATAGGTGATGAAAGATTAGATTAAAGGGTAAGTTGGTTATGTTTTTTATCTTTAAATTTAGAAATGCTCTTGGAGTGGTATGGTTCACCTTCTTGGTGGCGATATTTACCCGAATTGTATATTGTGAATGAGTACATGAAGGCTTGTTATGTGAAATAAGATGATAATGATGCTATTATTGCTAAATGTGCCTTATGAAGCTATTATGTGAAATAGGCTAGGGATTATGCTTAAATAAAGTATTCTTGTTAAGTGTCTTCTGAGAAGTATGTTAAGGATTATGTTTAATATCGGGATTTCATGTCTACCTCTCATGGTCTTTGTCGATTAAGCTAACTCCCTCAAAAGAATTGATTGAACAAAGTTAGCATGTACATTGGTGATGTTGTGAATGAATGTCGTCAAGTGCTGAATCCAAATAGTAACCATTACGAGAACTATGTGGGAGTAGTAGTATGGGATGCTATTCTCACATTGCACTTACTGTGACCTATAGCTACTATAGGAGAAGAGTACTTTCATAATATCCGTGTGAATTAGTGTTATGGTGTGATGTTATGGATGATTATTTTTATGTTTTTGAGTAAATGGGATACAGTAGGATCACTAAGTGGGAGTAGTAGTATGAGATGCTACTCTCACATTGCACTTAGTGTGACCTATATTTCCATTAGTGTGTTGCATATGTTAGCCAAGGGCGTGGTTTTGATTTCCATTGAGGTAAGCCTAAGATTGGGTGGTCTTAAGTGTCGCTTTGGTGTGCCTTGAAAGGGCTGTATGGATGATCCTTTCTTGGCTCACCTTAGGGAATTTTAGGATAGCCTTGGGTTAGGGAAGCTTCAAAGTAAAACGGTTTCATATGACTTGGATCGTTCCATTCACTGTAGGGCTTTCACTATAAGTGTTCAAAAGAGTTCACTGTAATGTTCATTCAAGCTTTCTGTTAAGTTTTGGGAAGTTCACTGTAAAGTGTCTTTTGGTTGAAAAATTATGTGAATCTTTCTCTAAGTATAAAATTATGCATATTATGTTAATTTGTTTCTAAATTCATGAATGTTATAATTAAGTAGCATGAAATATTATTTTACTAAAATGTCCCTTTTCACATGTTTCTGAATATGCCATATTTAGTACATTAATTGTACTAACCCCATACTCTTCTATACTATAAGTATAGGTTGGGAGCATTTTGAAGGTTGAAGTCTAGAAGGTGAAGCTTGAGAAAGTTCCTCTCAAGAAAAAGTATGTCCTCACATATTCGAGGGCATAGTCCGTTTCTTAATTTCATAGTTAAAGAATTATTATTTATTTATTTCAAATGTAAAGGGTCATGTTCTAAGTTAATTATGTCATGTCTTTATGTTTCTCTTGTGACGATGAAATTTCTTAAGTATTTATAAAAGATGTCCTTTTTATTTAAATTGTTCGTGAAAAGTTTTAATTCCACACTACTTTTCATGTCTTATGTAATAAACGATAGTTAAAAGGCTTGTACAAGACCCCAAAGGGTCAAGTACGCCTTGTCACGAAACGAGGGTTCTCCCTAACTTCTAGGGGGTACTTTGGGGTCGTGACATTTTTTGGTATGATAAGTTTCCTTATGATTCTGTATGATGATCGTCTAATGTAATGGTTTAGACTTGAAATGCTTTGAAGAAGTGTGTAAATAGCTAAAGATGCATGTTGCCTTTATATAGGTGTAATGGTTCAATGTTGTTATTTTATGTGTAATGCTTTATGAGTTGCCTTGTATGGATTGGCCTCTTTTGTGTAGGTTTGATTCTTGAAGTGAAGGTAGTGTGTTTACCTTGTAAGGTGATGATGTGGGTTAGAATGACCTAGGAGTTACCTTGCCCTAGTAATGAAAGTAAGAAAGTGGACTTTATGGACAAATTTGCTCAAATTCATGTTTTCTCATGTTTATTGTGCATCTTGATAAGTTAATTGTTCATTTAACTTCATGAGAAGTGGTAAGGAGCATGGTTGATGTCACCTATAATGTAAGGCATTTTAAATCATCAATGAGAAATTGAGTCTCCCTTAAATGAATAATGCTGAGTCTCTTAGAAATATGTTACTTTTATGACTTGAGAAGTTTTTATGTAGGCTCAGTTTTAAAAGGTGTTGGTATGCTTAGCTAGTTCTCTTGATGTGTGCCTATAAATTGCAGTTGTAAAAATTATCTAAAAGGATTTCCCATTAAAATTAAGTCACAAGTAAGGGTTGTTTGGACAAAAAAGTATTCTTTAAAATGAGCAATAGTGACAAAAATAAAATACCATTGATTTGTGAGATAAAATTGAATACTGCCAAAAATGGATAGTCTGTGCAAAGAATATAGGACTTTATTCACATATTATTCATTCATGCTGATTCAGGATAATTAAGTAATTGTAACATAAAAAATCCTAGATGTGGGTCTATTTGGTATGAAGAAGAATGTTTTTTAGAATATGTTTTCTTTGGAAAATAGGTAGGTTTTACCTTATTTTCTCATGTTGTGTTGTTGAGTGATAAAATATTAGCATCTAATATTTGGTGGGTGAATGAAAAATATTGTCCATAATATATTTTTATATTTGGCTAGAATGTACAACATACCTTTCAGAAATATAATACACTAAGATCCAACAACGATAACCAATTTGGGACACGGACCTAATACCCATATCGAATGTGACCCTAATGAACAATTCAAGATCTGACCCCGACATCTGACCTGGAACATAACATCGACTTTAAACTTTAGACGCGATAGTTAAATTTGGACCCGACTTTGACCCACACCCAAACCGGTATGCCACCCTAATGATCCATCTGGATCCGACCCTAGATCCAACCATTTCTTTGACCCCGACTCATGCTCCGAACCCAAAGTCGAACTAGTACATGACTTAAACCCCAACACTTGAACTACAAAACTACTAAACACGGATCTACTCTCAACTCTATATCTAGGGGCTGACTTCTATATCGAGAGAGGATCCTAACTTTTGCCCTGGCAATGACTTACAAACATGGACCCGACCCTAAAATCTTACTTATGACATGACATTTCACCCAAAATACAACCCCAATGACCAGTCAAAAATCTAATCCCAACATCTAAATCGAAACCCAACTTTTGAACGTAGTCTTGTTCCAACATCAGACCTAATATTCGTCCCTAAAACTGCCCCAACTCCCAATCCTGGACGTGAACATTAATCCTAAACCATCACTCAAAATATGATTTGAGTGAAAATCCCAACATCAGACCCCAACCCAAACCCCTACCCTGACACTTTAATCTACACATAATCTTGATGGTTCATAGGGATCCAACCCAAACTCGACTTGTAACCAAATTATAAAATCTCTTAAGTGGGACATGACCCCCAAATAAAACCCCAACATCTTAATCAGCACTTGACTTCCAAACAAGGACATAAGCGCGATACCCAATGTACGACCAAACTTTTGAACTAGGACCCAACATCAACATCTATGGTGAGGCCCACACCACGACCTTGAGTGCACACTCTCGATTACTAAATCTTGACATCGAAACCAACATTCAAACGCAGCTTGATCCTAAATTCCTACTCGAGATCTATCCTGTGAATCATGATTAAACTCGATACCCGAACCAGATGACTGACCCAGGATCTGGGCTTGAGAAGTGAGTTCTAAATTGAGATCTCACCTGAATCACCAACAGAAGAACCTACTTCTTAACAAATATCAAACACCAAGATCTAATGCCTTACCCACGCCTAACACCTCAGCTAGGAATCCATTTCTAAAATGAAATTTGACCTCAATACTTGACCCCGATAATCAATTGGGGACCGAAATATGATAATAAGGACAAGACCTGTACTCTCCACGTATAACCCGACCCTGACAACAAACTAGGAACACCACCCTGAAACTTTACGACGGTTTCAACCATTAATACTTAACTAGAACACGACACTAAATCAAGATTTTACCCAGATCTAAATTGGAATATGAGAGTTGTCGATTCAAGGTGAAGACTCTAGTCCCGAATTTAGAAAAAGGAGTAAAATTTTTAATTAGTATCGGATATCTATACATGAAACATTAGTTAGGAGTGAAAGTTGATGTGTATGATTGAAATAATGTTATGGATAAGTGTTTTCCCTATTTTTCGTGAGGTATGTCATTTTCCTTTATACTGAGGAAAATGAGTTGATTTGGAAAAAAAATTCAAAATATTTATGCTAACTAAACATGTGAAAATTGGAAGACGTCTCTCTCGAAATGCTTTACTTCAAATCAAACACACCCTTGATGATTAAAATATGAATAATTATAAATTAAAATTTTCATTAAGTGTAAATAAATGAGGGCTTAGTAATATCGTGTGTCAGACCTACAAATTTAATTATGCAGATATGAAAGGAATAATAATTATATTTTACAATAATAGATGCACATGAATGTCTTATATTTTCGTAGAATTGGAAGTTCCGAATTTAAATAAATAACATTAGAATTATTACATTATGTTTAAAATTTTTATCTAATAAAATATACTCTCTCCATCCCAATTTGTATGACACCTTTCAGATTTCCACATTCAAACATGCCTATGTTTGCTCGTGAATTTTCCGTATATCTTTTTAAATATTTTTAATTGTTAATGATTCTTAATTATTATATTTCTTACGTAGTTTAGATATATGTATATATATATATATATATATTTATCTAAATTTCATTAAAAAAATTATGAAGATGCGATGCACAAATATCTGGTGAAACTTTTATTGTTTCACTCTCGAAAAATTAAAAGTACAAAATAAATTAGGATGGATGGAGTATTTGTCAATTTTAACATCAAATGAATTATTCTAATGAGATCTTATAAATTTGTTCTACATTTTATATTTTCTATATTTGGATATTTAGTTTTCCCATTGCCTTTTGTTTTGTATAGTTGCTACATATTATCTCAATTAAGTATAAGTTTGTTGTATTATTAAGTTATACTATCTTTCAAAATTTTTAAATGACAAAAAAGGAATAAAAAGAGAAATATAGTTAAAATATGTAAAAAGACAATATTAGACAAAATATCCTTAGGTTTTATCGACAATTATGGATTAATTAAAAAAAAAGTCTAACAAAATTTCAGAACTTGACGGCTAAATTCCCTGAATTTCTCCCCTTATTTTTTCTGAGAGATAAATTCCTTCGCCTGACCGCATGAATTTTAGGGATCAACTGAATCAATTCCATTGTTTCATCATCTTCCATATAGAGTAAGTTGTCAAATTACTGAAAAAGGGTTTGTAATTTGTAATTCTTTTTTTTTATTTCTCATACAGTTTGCCCAAATTGTTTGCCGTAGGCTGATATCTGCTGTAGGCATTTACCATCCGGATTTTAGGCTTTTATCTACCAGGAATCACATTTAGCAACTAGAACCTCTACTATTAATATACTGAAACTTTAGTTTTTGTCCTAAACTTGAAAATGCGATTTCTTGAGCTTGGCGAGATTTGATTGTGGCGATTCGAAGTTTTGGGGTCTAGGTTGATTGTGGATAAACGTTGGTGTTTTAGGAAATTTTTGGAGGCTCTTTGCTTAGGGTATGTTCCGACAGAAGGGGCTTCCCTCTCGTTTGTTTTCTTCAATTTGTATTTTGGTTACATGTAGTTGTTCGGGTTGTTCCACAATCGAAATTGAACCCCGTTCGGTGCAAAAGACCAGTAAGGCATTAAAAACCTTTTGGTAGAGTCAATTTTGGGATTTCCAATATGGGCCCTATATTCCCATTTTTACTAAATTCTGGGTCCATTTTCAATTATTGCTATTTTTCTAACTAAACATCAATATTGAAATTGTGATTTATAATATGATGGTGTGGCAGTGTTTAATGGATTTTGAATAATGGATATCTCGTTTGTTGTTTATTTGGAGCACTCATTATCGGCTTTGAGGTAGGCTTCCATATAATTTCTTTATTGAGATTCTTAAATAATGTTTAGTATATATTTCATGTAATTTTTTATTGTAATTTCTAGATATTTGGATAGCATCTTGTTATTCAATCTTCTATGTGTGAGAAGCAGCAACTTGTTGACTCGTAAAGACTTAGTGAATATATCAGCCAATAGTTCTTCCATCTTGCAATAAACGAGAGTTATATCTCCATATATTTGCACTTCTCTCATGAAAAAGAACTTGATTTTGATGTTCTTAGTTCTTCCATGAAACACAAGATTGTGACATATAGTTGTTGTTGCTTCATTGTCCACGAACACTTTGCTGCTTTCAGTCGGTTCTATATGAAATTAAACCATAATTTTCTTCAGCCACAATGTTTAATTTATTGCACCTGCAGGTGTCCCAAACTCAGCTTCGATAGTAAATTGAGGTACAATATCCGTTTCCGAACAACTCAATGAGAAATTTCGTAAACCTAGAGTAAAACAGTACCCTGAAGTACTCTTTGCATCATCCTTGGAATCGCCCACCTTAATGTTGGACTATTCAAAAAGCTTCATAGGTTGACTCTTCTGAAACTTGACTCCATAGGTGATGTTTCTTTTGATGTATCACACAACTCTTTATGTCGCCTGCAAAGGCACTTCACTAGGACAATGCATGAACCTTAATAAAACACTTACAACATAATCGTGTCTTGTAACTGAAAGATAAGTTGAACATCCAATGAAACTTCTGAAGTATCTCTCATTGACCTTTTCGGCTCCATGATTTACTTAGCTTCTTCTTTTTGTTCATGGGAGTACTTATCTCTTAGCAATTTTCCATTTTGAGTTTCTTGAGAATTTAGTTTGTGTAATTTTTCTGGCAAACGAAAAACTCATTTTTTCCTTGTGTAATTTCCATTACAAGGAAATATGTTATGAGACCAAGATCAGACATTTAGAATGCTTGCATCATATCTTGCTTGAACTCATCAATTTGCTTTTCTGCTCCTTGTATTCAAAATGTCATCCACATAAAAAGAAACAACAAGAATCTTACAGGTATTATGTTTACAATACAATGTGAATTTTCAAAGACTCATTTCAAAATCAATACTTAGGAAATAATCATCCATTAAACTATACGAAGTTCTTGTGAGTGTTTTAAGACATAAATAGCTCTATGTATTCAATAGAATTTTTCTTCCTTTCCATATATAACAAACCCTTCATGTGGTTCAACATAAATTTCTTCTTCAATAATGTCATTAAGAATGCTAATTTGGCATCCATTTCATGCACTTTCCAAGCACGTTGTGCAAAAACAATTATAAGCAATCTTATCATGTCGAGCCTAGATACTTGAGTAAAAGTGTCAGAATAATCTACAAAAAATATATGTGCATAAACAATAACTAAAAGTCTTGACTTATGCTTGTTGATTGAATCATAAACATTTAACTCAGTTATGACCATCTACTATACTCAAATTTTTTTTCTTCCTTGAGGTTTGCAACAAACTGCCACATATCATTTTTTTTTTGATCATAAACAGCTACTCATGCCTCTTAAGGGTTAGCAGATTCACTAATCACAACATTACATCTCTCATATATATCTGAGAGAAAACGAGTTTTCCTAACTAGTGGAGTATCGTCCCTTTCATTTGACCACGAGCTTGTCTTCTAGATGGAATTCCATGAATCATTCTGCTTCCATTCTTCATTCTCCATCATGTGGACCTTCTGCTAATAACAATCTTCTCACCATGAAGTAGAAAGATTATGTACGCTTTTGAAATATTACTGTAGCCAATAAAATTCTCGAGGCAACCTTTTTATCTATTTTATCAAGTTTGACCTGAGGTACATAGGTAAAACAAAGACAACCAAACACTTCAAGAAAATGCAGCGGATGTTTGTATCCACATCATTCTTGAAAAGGAGTTTGATCTTTCACAACTTTTCAGGGAATTCGATACTTTAGGAACACAACTATATTTGCTGCCTCTTGCCAAATGCCAAAACATCTTTGGCAAATTCTTTTCGTGCAACATAGATCTTGCCATATCCATGATAATTGTGTTTCTTCTCTCACTAACACTATTTTTTTATGGAGTATAAGGAGTAGTAAGTTGACATAATCCATTCTTCTTCACAAAATTAACCAAACCGATGAGAAGTGTACTCCTTATCATCGTAAAATGTAAAATCTGAATTTTTCAGAAACATTTATTTTCCAATTTCTCTTTCAGATTCCAAAAAATGCTCTTGACCTCCGATTCCTACTATAAAAAATAAATCCAGAACATTCGGTTAAGATCATCAATGAAAATAACATAATAAAGGCTACTTTTAAGTGAAGGACCTTTGGGGACCTCCATCATCTGTGTTAATCAGTTGGAACTTTCTTGTTGCTCTTCAAGTTGCCTTTGGAAATGGAATTCTACTTTGTTCTCTGAATTAAAAAGCCCAACATTCTAAGAACTCACTCCCAGTATAGAAAGGTCATCGAGCGTCACGAACTCTTCTATTTTGAAAAACCCTTGATAATGATAGTGTTAGAGTCTCTTATGCCATAACTCGTAAGCATTTTCTCTTGCTAAGTACACCCCTTCTTCTTCCTCCAATATATTTAATGAGAAACTTTTGCCTCTCATTTTGACTTCAAAAAAGTTATGTCCTGATGCTTCCATGATCAAGCAATCTTTATCTTCGAAATACAAATTGAAACCTTTTTCTTATAATTGACCATACTTAACAAGTTTTGATCTAAATATGGTATGTAAGAACATCATCATTATCTTTAGTACCTGATTGTGTTTCAATTGTAATAGTTTGCATTCTCTTTGCTGGAATATAACAACCACAACCTATTCTTACTTTTGAAACTCCAGTAGGTTTCTAGTCATTAAAAAACCCTTTGTCATAAGTCATATGGTTTGTGCATCCGCTATTAATCAGCCAAGCCTAGTTGAAACATTGCTTGTAAAACAGGATGCCACAAAGAGTAAATCCTCTTCTTGCTCATTAAAAACCTAGACATTTGTGTCTTGCTACTGCCATTTGTTCTTGCAGGTAATTGTATTATGCCTGAGTTGGTTGCACTTACTGAATTTAGCATCCATCCTTTTCCAAAACTTATACAACGCGTGCCCATTCATTCTACAATGCTCACCAGGAGGATAGTTTCCTTTGAAGCTACCTGCTCTTCTTTTGTTGTTATAGCAAGGTGCACCTTCTCCCTTTTTTGGTTGATTCTCTAATTGTGTTTCATTTACCTTTACTGTCTTCATGTTTTGCTGCCAATTCTTCCTCTCTAATTTCATCTTCTTTCATAACGCTTCTTTGTTCTTGATCCTCCAAGGAATTCAATAATTTCTCAAAGTGCTTTTTTATAGATCAATGATGTTCTCTAAAGTGGTAATAGTCGCTTCAAATCTTTTACATACAACATCCAGAATCTTTTCAACATTATCTGAGTGTTTAAACCCAGAACCTCGTAATCTTACTCTATTTGTTATGCTCATAAGCACGTCAGATTATCCATTGATTATTGTCAATTCTTTCATCTTCTTTAGCTCAAACTCTCTAAGGAGAGTCAACACTTGCATACCTTTGATATGATCATCTCCTTCATATTTTACCTTGTTTAATCCTAGATAGACTTTGCTGAATTTTGGAACATCATACGAGTGAAAATTGTTGAAGTAACTGATTTTCTTGTACTTGTTATTTTTGAGTTGAGCTATTATTTTTTTTTCGGGGAGCTGAAGAACCTCATAGCATTCCTTGATTGCCTCCCAATTATCTAAATCTTCGAGATAAACTTCATCCTAAATTCCCGCGTGTGAAAATTTTCACCATTGAAGACAGGATGTTTCGTTGCCCAGAAACATGAGCTTTCATCCATGATTAATTTTTTTTTCTGGTTGTGGTGCTTGAGCTACTTGAATTAGTCAGTCACATAAATACCCACATGTACTTCAATATAAAAGCTTTGAGACAATTTTTTGGTAAAATTCGTATTAAAAGTGGATATGTCAAGAAGAATATCCACAAAACCACATTTTTATTGATGTCTTTGTATTTTGTTTCTAAAACTGAAAATGAAAAGTAGGAAGCAGTAAACCCATGACTAGCATATTTCTAGCTTACTAACTTACTCCTAAATAATAGGTATAGATATCTAACAACTAATTGACTAAGTCTTATTTAATATAAAGCAATAAAATTAAATTAACTACAGTTGAAAAAGCAAATTCCTAACACAATCTTAGTACAATAAACCCATGACTAGCGGATTCCTAACTCACTAACTTACACCTAACTAATAGGAATAGATGTCTAACAAATGATTGACTAAGTCTTATCTAATATAAAGTAGTAAAAGTAAAATTAACTGTAGTTGAAAAAGAAAATTCCTAACACAATCTCAGTACCTTTAGTAACTTGTATAACATTTGATTGTCCTTGTGCTGATGTCTGTTGCATTAATCATCAGGAAGAATTGAGCATCTGAACCCTTATAATTTTATTTACTGGAATTACACACCTCAAGTTGATTTCCAACACTTTTTAGGACATGTTTCTGCACTTGGTACACAAATTCAACAAAATTGTTTTTAAAATTAAATAAGATTCCGCCTAAGGAACTGAATCATTGCATTCACAATACAATCTCTACATTTCTTAGAGGCATAAGTAGGAAATCTGAAGCAAAAATGTCTTTGTAATGACCATAATAAATTCTTGAATATTGAACTAGTTTGTACCCTTCTTCAATAGGCCACACTTATAGACAATTCAATGATCGTAAAAGATTTACAGCTTGAGTTGTTAGATACTTATTATTTAATGAAATGATGTGTGATCCTTGTGTCAATCAAAACTTGTAAGGGTCTCTTCTCATGATACGTTATAAGCCTTAAGGTCTGATGCCCTATTACAGTAGTAAATGCTTGTAGTGAGATAACTATGAATTTATATACTACACTAGACTCTTCATGTAACTATACTTCTTTATTGAGATCTATTGAATATTCTTCCAACACCTCAACCAAATGAAGTTATTTCGTGACAATTATGTTCCTTACATAATTCTCCTCACACAAAAATCCCCTTTGAATTCCTCTCATTCATCTCTATTGTTGCGGTTGAGTAGTGGGTTGATTTGATCAGAAAAGTAGTATACCTCCGACTGAAACAATATCACGTTCTCCTTTGATGCTATGAAGGAAAGTCTCTTGGCATTGTAGAATTGTTGAATCTACTAGGTCTCTATATTGTTGTTTGGTTCAAAAATATTTATTGAATGTAGAGTTTTGGAAAGTAGGTTTATGATACATTAGAGGTCAACTATAAGTAGGGGTAGGTAGTAAAAGAATTTGAGACTTTGAATTAGGTTTAAGGCCCCAAAAGTGTGCCTTAGCCTCAAACATTTCTTCTTGTAACAATGTTATTGGGGACTAAATTTTAATTGGTTTATTTTGTTTTAGTTTGAGAGCTTGATAGAATGAGTGCGTTCACTATTAGTCAACAGACCAGGTCCCTTGACTCAACAAGAACAATAATAAAGGGTAAATAATGACAAGAACACAACACACGTAGTTTACGTGAATCATAGTTACATCCAACCTGAGAAGACATTATTAATCTCAGAACCAAGTAATAACTCTATTCCTTGAAGAGCCTAAGTAGATGTCACACTGCCCACTAAGGTATCACCACTAGTCAACTTAGACTTCAACTAATATTGAGGATGATTCTTCACTTGAGTGTTATTATTTTCAAGAGTTCTTGAGAATTTTCAAATTGCAAAAACTAAGTTTATGACTATTCGTCGTAATTTTATGAAGAATAGTCACAACCTTAGAGATTTCTTCCATTTCCTGCACCTTTGGAGACTGTGCACCAATAAACAGTACTTTTTCAAACCTGGCAGTTGTGCGTACATTTGTACAAGGGATACGGTCCCTGGGTTTATCAAATCATCAAAAAACAAATAATAGAGCTCATAGGTAGGACATGATGGCATTTTAATTTAGGCAATCTTTTAAACTCGGTCTAATACTCCCTAAAACTTCACATTTGTGATAGATTTTATAAAGCTTTCATAAAATACACATAACCATCACCAAATATTTCAGACAAGTGCTACTGCGTACTCAAACCATGTAGGATCCAAACAGAACACGCTAAATTTCAAAAAGGATCTATTCCAATCTATACCTTATCCTTCTTTGTGTTTAGAAACTATCTTCACCCTTTGATGAATGGGAACTTCATTCATAGAAGTTTACTAATCAACTTTATATAACCAAGTTTAGAACTCTCTTCAAAAATATTTGTCACGACCGGAGTCTAGACCCCATACGTGACCGGCGTCGTTGACCTCTCAGATGTCGCAGACAAGCCTACTTATGTCATTCTTACTTCGTCTAGGTTAATTTTAGCGGAAAATTTGAAACTTTTTGTTTCTTAACATACATTCTAAACATTATATTAGATTCGTAATTGTTCACCATCAATCATCTAACATTAAGATCATCAAATGAAAGAAATAGTCTAATATAGAATTAAATGTATACTTGCAAAAACGGCACCAATACAATGTCTGAACAAAAGCGGAAAGAAACGCTAGTGGAACATACTCCACAAGCTCAACCCTATAATTAAGCTAGAATATAATTGGTAAGCATTCTCAAAAACATGAGGGCCTACCAAGTCCGGATGAATGCTCCACGTACGGATAGTTTCAGCGTCAACCTGTAGCTCTAGAGTCCACCTATGCGTGCACCTAAAATTGATAATTGTATGGAATTAGTACACACTTGTACTAAGTATGGGTATATGCAAGCACACACCAAGGACATGCATGAGAAAGAATAGCTCTTTCCTAAACAACTTGATTTATGAAAAGTCAAGTCAGTGGAATTTCAAAATTTGGATTAGGAAACTCAATGGACCTGCCAAATTTGGATTTGGAAAGTCATTCCATGAGTGTAACATGCATCATCAAACTTATCATTTTGCAAACAGCACATAACATATTTCACATATCATATCACGTAGTTCATATCATTCTTTCATATGCCATGAGACCTTGGGATCATGGACTTGACGTTAGAACTTCCCTAAATTAGGGCACAACATATGGGTCCTCAACTAGGGAGAACTTCTTTAGCAAACACAAAGTCTACTTCATTCATTCGTACGTACTTCATTTTTCATTCTTTCACATACTAGTGCAATCACCGGTCATACCTACGATGTAGTTTAAGACTCTCATCGAGTTTGCTGTGCAATGACAAAGAATAGCCTAGCGTCATTACTTAAGTATAGCTCACCTCTTGATTATCCTATCCTTACACATTTGGTATTGTTCATTTAATTATGTGCATCATTTGAGGCTAGCCTCATTCATTCATTGGGAACTTTAGCTTTGACCGACATAGATCATGTGAGAATCATCAAATCCAGTGTTTTTGCCACACCAAAAATAGGTGGAATCACCGGCAAAAGTGACCCAAAACATACTAGCATACATGAGAATTGAACCCCGCCAGATCCCTATATTGGCAGTAGAGGTTCGAAGACTAAGAGATATAAGGTGACCCATACCCGGCATGCCGGACAGTCTCATCTCATGAGAGTTACGTGAACCTTCGCCCTTCCCAATATAAGGCATCACCGCTCATAGCTAGTCTATCATTGCTCAGTATAAAGTTCTATTACATTCAACTCATACGTTATGGAAGCTGTCTTCTAGTATGAGGACATCATAGCTCAACAAATGATTTCTCATCTCATCATTAGTATTTAGTGTGTTAATATCAATACTTTCATTAGAGTGTTCATAGAGGCTGGTCTCTTTATTAACTTTATACCCTCATAGGTGAGAACATTTTTGGTAACATTTACTTAGGCTGATTTGAGATTTCTCTCATCTTTTACATTAGCCTCATATCATGTTGTCACCACATTCATGATATGCCAATGCACTTGGCCATTTAGTGTGTTTCAGACTCTTACTTAACCATTCTAGGGTTTCATCATTTCATTGTTCATTTCATCATTTCGTTTTTCATTTCATCATTTCATTGTTCATTTCATCATTTCATTAATCATTTCATTATGTGCCAATGTACATGGCCATTTAAAATGTTTTACCCTCTTACTTAACCCTTGTAGGGTTAAACCATTTCATTACATACATCTTAGGTTAACTTATTTTAAACGTATGCTAGACTTATAGATCTATAAATACATGCCTTGAGGCTTCATTCATCGTTCGTTCATGTGATTCATATCTTTCTAAGATTATGTAGTACAAGACTTATGTATCTTGTATGTATGCCAAGATCTCGATTTCGATCTAAGTAGGTGGCATTATTCTTGAACATTTAATGAACGTATGATTTATGTATCAATACAGAAATTTGGGCATGGGAACCCAAGTTCGAAACCTTTGGATATTACTTACATTTTTCCTTGACTTTATTTTTAGTCTTCATGACATTGGGACCCTAGATCAATCCCCAACATAAACATTCTATCGTTATTTTTCTCATTGGATTCTCCTATTATTTGGCCGAAGGGTTGTGGGATCGAATCCCCACAACCCCTTTTATTTTTCAATTAAAATTGTGTTGTCCAATTTTCTTAGACCATGAGGTTGTGGGTACAGACCCCCACAACCTCTCCTTATTTATTCTTTAATTTCGCTAGGGGCTGTGAGGTTGTGGGTTCGAACTCCCACAGCCTCCTTATTTAATTTTTATTTAAAATTGACTTAGCTAGGCGTTTGGCAGTGAGTTTGTGGGATCGAGCCTCCATAGCCTCACTTTATTTTCTTATTTATTTCGCCCTTCTCTTTTCCAGTCTTGAGGTTGTGGTTTCGATCTCCACGCCGCACATTTTCTTTTTTTAATTTTCTTCTTTAACTTCATTCGCTTCCTGGAAGCCGTGGGTTTGATTCCCACGCCTCCCATTTTCATTTTTTAATTTTTTCTTGCGTTCTCCTTTCTCAGCCAATATACCCCATTTCGAATCCCCGTGACTCCTTTTCTTTTTCTTGCGAATTTAAGGTGTTATACGGGTGAGGTCACATGTTCAAATCCTAGTGGCTTCATCCATTAAAAATCAATTAAATTTTCCACATTTCACCTCTATATTTTAGCCTAACAAAACTTATATTTTTGGCTGGAACATAATCATTTTCTCAACTTATTTTCATCAATATTTCAACTTGAAAACATAGGACAATTCATGGATCGTTTAACACTTTTTAGGGGGGTATTTCATGGATTCGTTAAGCCAAATTGTTGACACTCAAATCAGCCCCATTTCCATTTTAATGAACATCACGATTACATAGATTTATGTAAGCAAAATGAATACTAAAACAATATTTAACATGAAGCCTTTATTCACCCTCATTCAAGTACATTCACAGTAACATTTTTTTACATATGCACACACTTGCACAAACTTCCAATACATGGTTGCCTATCATACGATTTCAAGTACACAACATAATCATATTCATCACGAAAAATAACATACACCTAAATCTACCAGCAATCATACCCAACCTACGATTCGTTGGGAGCTAGTGAAAGGGGCATGCAAGAGGGGAAACAATCCTAGTTTTCGAATGAATAATACGAACCTTAAGGGGTATCTTTGGGAAAGGGAACAAGAGAGAAGAAAACCCATACATTTTTGACGTTAAACTCTTGATTTGCTGCCCAAAAACTTCACCATGGAACACGTCTAAACCTCCTCAATATCAACTCCACTTGAATGACAACCTCCCTTAGCCTAGTGTGCGATTAACGTTTGTTTTCTTGTGATTTCGTGTGAGTTGTTCAAGTGTGAAGAACTTGTTTTTTTCTTATGCTTTTGTACCTTATTTTGGAAGAGAAATTTCGTGTGAAATAATAAGGGGGATTGAGCGTGAGAGTTGAGAGATAGACGTGAGAGAGTAGGAGTTATATTAGGATTACGAGTCTAATTGAGCGTGAGAGTTGAGAGATAGACGTGAGAGAGTAGGAGTTATATTAGGTTTACTTAATTATTAAAAATATGATTTTTATGTTATTTTAAATCATCTAATGAATAAAAATTATTAATTTATTATATTAATTCAATAGCTTAAATAAAAATCACATTAATTCCTTGCTTCAACCTAAGTTCGAACCCGGGTGAAGCAAGACATCACTTCAAGAGCTCAATTTCGTCTCTCTCTCTCCCCAAATTTCCCCTCTATCTTATTTATTAAATAATTAATTATATATTTAGGGTAATTACGATAACACCCTTAGCCTAAAAAAAGACCATTTTACCGCTAGACCCTTCAAAACTAAGATTTCCTCTTTTTTAAGTCGAGTAAAGACTCCTTGGAGTAAATCTTCATATTCGAGATCCATACATGGTTGGACCCAACCTTTCCAAGATCAAATGACGCCCCAAGTTAGTAAGATTGGTTGTAGCAAGGGTTCCGAGGTCTTGTTCTATGCGCATCAATCCGTGTGAGCCCTAGTCATTCTTGACACATTAAACATCACTTAGTATATCGATTTTTAGGGTTGTTACAATATTTAGGAAATTTTAATCTATAATAACAAATGAAAGTGTTACCACTATGATAAACAACACAATTTGGTGTTTCTTTGATTTGATTCTCACGTTGACCTCTATGAAACCTTCTCTTAAATTAAAAATTCCTTATCTCTGTCCCTTTTATCAATATATTTTATTTCTTACTTGATCTGACACAATTCATTTTCTGTGTGAGCATTGTGATCATGGATATTAGACATACCCTTCATTTATTTCTTCAATTGCTCGTGAATGTGCAGATTTCTATTTCAAGGATTGAATGCTATAATACCAATTGACGCATGAAATTAACTAATTCAGAGTTAGAATCCCGAGGAAGATGATTATGCAAAGCCATGGAAATTGTGGTTTTTTTAATAAAGAAACAATGAAAACAATAGAGAAAGACTTTGAGTAAAAAATACTACAGAATTGTCAAAGGGGATTATTTTATTAATAATTCAGAGAAAAACACTTATAGATATAATTCCTAACTAAAAATAGAAAAATATGCAAGTCAAACTCAAATAACAAATAAAATAACTACCTACTTAATGCAAGTCACGTAGGAATATAACAAAATAATTAAAAAACCAAAAAGTAGCTAACTATTTTATTCTGCAATATCCTGAGATGTATTGTCAACACTCCTCCTTGGATCAGAAATTATAGATTGTAGTCTCATCTAAAATTGTCCTTGTGAGCGAATCTGCTATTTCATCTTTTGTCTTGCCAGACTTGTGTGCATCTTTTATTGGATTAAATGAGAAGCTCTTACCTCTCATTTAAACTTGTAAAATCCATTTCTTAGTAGAGTAAAATATTCGACAATATTTTTCTCCAAATAATAATTTAAATCCGTAACTGATTAACAAACAAACACTAAATAAACTTCTATAAATATTAAGCACATAAAGAACATCAAAAAAAATTTGTACGTGTATTTTTTTAATTGCAATAGAGCTTTTTTCTTTTGCAGGAATACAATTACCATTCCCAATTCTTTCTTATTTTTCATAGGAATAAACTCTTAGAGAATACTTCTTCCATATGTCATGTGTTTTGTACAACCACTATCAATCATAAAAAATCAGATTTTTTGGAAAAACAACTTGCCACAGAAAGTGGTATTCTTCTTCTTCGTTAGTGGTGACTTTCCCAACTGTTCCATCCTTTTGAAATTTGCTTTTGCAAATAACAACTTCATGACCAACTTGTTTGCCGATTTTTCATTGTGCATCTGGTCTCTTCAAGAATTTACCATGAGATTTATGACTGACTATTAATTCTCCTTCAACCATGTGATCTTGCCTCATAAGCCTCCTTATTCGGACTACGGTTTGAATATTTGACAGCAAATTAATTTCATAATGCTCTTCCATGGCTTTCCTAAGATCAAGATCATCAAAGTAAAGTTCCATCATCACAATTCATAATTGATAATTTCACCATAAAAAAATTAGAGGAGCGAATTCATGAAAAACTATTTTCGGAATCCATTTTTTCACACATGTCCATCAAGAAGAAGACTCCAGATAACAATTTTTTGTTTTTAATTAAAATTAAAACTAAGAAAATAACGGGGAATGACTCTGAGAAAAAAATATTGCATAATTCTCAAAGGGAATTATTTTATCAATAATTCAAAGACATACATTTAAAGTTATAATTGCTAACTAAAATTAAAAAAATATACTAGTAAATTTCAAATAACAAACAAAAGAACTAACTTCTAAATTCATGTCACATAGGCCTCAAATAAAATAATTTAAAAACATTAAAAGTAGCTAACTAGTTTATTCTGCAATATCTTGAGACATATTCTCAGTTAAAATAAATTCGAGAAGAATAGTTGAGTCAATTGTATTCAGAAAGAGAGAATTTTTTTTCCATCAAACTTGAAATCTTAATCCTCATACAACTGTTATGTATGAATATATGACAAGACTAAAATGAATCACTATTATTAAAACTAACTAACTTCACTGTTGCATCTAACTCCTAACAACCTAGCAGATTTATCCAGCTCCTCATTTCTTAATGACTTTTGCCACCTCAGCTAATTAGTTATTAAACCGGTTTTATTTCAATTTTGCTGTAAAGTATTTGTATTATAGGGAATGTATATTATGTGGAGTCCTTCTAGGGTATGGTTAGGAATCCTTTATGGGGACCAAGTTAGATTTCCCTATCAATAGAGAGGTCCTCTTCATTGTAAAATCATCCCTCAAGAGAGATAATAAGCCTTTTCTTCTCTTTATTTTTTCTTCTTATTCTATAGTTTCATAACACATTTGCGATTATATATCTATTATTATATGTATGAATTAAATTTTGGTTCACTTATTAATGATTTTGGTCTAATTGATAATCTTGCAATATTAAGATCCGTCATTCTTGTTGCGAGAAATGAGTGTCTGCTCTACATATAGAGGTCTCTAGTAAGTGGTTGTATATTTGTACTATGTTCTTTGGGTATGAATGTTTTGATTTTTCTAGTTTCAATATTCCAAATGAAACTAGAAGTTTCTTGAATCCCCATTTGATTCCATTGGGCATAAATTAAATATTTGTAATCACTAAAATGGTGGATTTTGATAGAATATTCTTATGGAAAATATCTAGGTTTATTTCTCTACTTATCAGTTACAAGGTTAATGGTTTGGTCCTGATGGTTGGAGTCTAGGAGAAAAATTATTCTCCTAGACTGCAATTGTCATGTTCCATAGCATATTTTATGCACTATAACGAGCTTTGACTGTATTATACATGAAGGGTGAATGTTTCGTATATACAATAGCTTTGTTCCATATTTTCTTTATTGCTTCCTAAAAATTAATCCTATCTAGGATATGCTCAACTGATTCGGTCCGTGTTTTACTTATGTAAGTAGACCACTACAACTGAAATGACCACATACATTTGAGATTACGATAAATTTTTACAATTGAGAAATTTCTCTTCAGTTGATCAAATTTCGAATCCACTTCTCTAATGCACTTTATGAATTGAAAATGATCTTTTGTAGTGGTGAAGCATCGAAAAAAAGATTAGGGGGTAGAGGAAAAGTTTGTGTCAACCTAAAGTACCGTGCAAGCCTTTTCAGAGAGTAATAGTACACTCCAGATTTTCCAAAACTTTAGTTCCTGCCAATTTCATCCATCCAGGTGAATATGGAGTGAACTGGCTAGGAGATATGGGGGAACTTAAAACATTCTCGGAAGCTGTTCAGTTTTTGCTTCTCTTGAGCTAGGGCAATCCCTAAAGTTGTACAGTTCTCTTTATCTTAAGGAAAAGGTCTATACTGCGGGAAGTAAGACAATAGCAAGAGTTGTGGAATCTAGAAGGGCTTCCTTGAAGGACCAATTCCTTGGGTAACTAAGCTTCTATAGCCTCCGTATATATGAGATAGTATGAAAGGAGCCAAATAAAGATTATTGCCGAACCAAGAGTTATGGGTAGATTATTATACTCCTTCGCTACTATAGACGAACCAATGCAAAACACAAATATGCATAGCCACATATTGAGAAACGCCAAATGTTCCTCTTCATTTTCTCCTTCTTTTTACGTGTTCACATTGATGAGCTAATTTCTTAGTTAGCCAAGGATTTGGTTATTTAGGGGGCGCTTATGGATCCTACAGCTCTAGTTGTTGTCTTACTTTCTCTAGTATAGACCTTTGACTTATGATACACAGAACTGTATGAATTTAGGGATTGACCTGGCTCAAGGTAATTTAAAACCGAATAGCTAACCAGAATGTTTTAAGTTCTCTACTCATGTTCTTCCATATCTCCTAGCCAGCTAACTCCATATTCACCCAGATGAATAAAATTGGCAGTGCATATCCCATCTAGTACGCTAGCTCTATTCGATATCTGGTCCAGCTTCCTTATTACTCGAGACCTCTAGTATGGTCTCGCAATAGGGATTTCAAGTGTTGGAATAGCTAGAGTGGAGTATTACTCTCAAAATTTGTTTGCACAACAGTTAGGGTTGACGCAGACTATTCCTCTACCTCCTCAACAGTCTGTCAATGCTTCCTTATAGAAATGATCACTTTTCATTTAGAAAGTGGAATTAGAGAAGTAGATTCAATGTTTGACCAATTTAAGAGAAATTTCTCAGTTGTCGAATTTCATCCTAATCTCAAATATATGCCATCGTTTGAGTCGTGGTGGTCTACTTACATAAGTAAAACACTGACCGAATCAGCTGTGCAGATCCTACATAGGATTATTGGTGAGGAAGCAATAAAGAAGATAAGGAACTAAGGTATTGTATATGAAACTTTAACTATTCATGTATAATAAACTGAAAACTCGTTATAGTGCATAAAAGTTAGATTACATCAATGCAAATAAGGAATTATCGTGTTAATGAATGGGTTGGACCCGACCATCCAAGTTTGCTTAAACATCTAAACTTTAGCAACCAAATAGATTTAGAAACTGAATCTTCTTATAAATGGCTTTTTGCCTTCATTATTCAATGTAGGTAAAGTTTAGTAATAAGTAGAAAAATAAACAACAAGATAACTAACCAATCACAAAACAATTAATTTCAATATAACTTGTCTTCAAACTAAACAACTCCTAACTTTCTATAGTAATCATTCAAACTTATAAACAAACACTTGAATTTAGCCTCAACCGATAAATAAATACTTCAACTTTGAATATGCACATATGGATATCTCAACTTGTCTTCATTGTTGCATGATATTCGATCGAAATTCGAAGTATCTCGAAAATTTATATGTAGTGTCAATGATGGATGTCCATAAAACACAATAGTGACGAGTTAGAATGTTGATAGTTGTAAGTTGAGTCAAATTGATGTTTCTAAATTTTTATTTTTCAAATTAGAATATTTATTTATCCAAGACAAGTCTCTCACTATGTACTGTGGTTTTATAAAAAATCTGAATTCAATTCTCAAGATTGAAACGCGCGCGCGCGTGCACACACACACATATATATAATACTTGTCACAAAAGCCAAAAAACTATTTTTAACAAGAGAAAGGGGAAAGGCCATTATCATTCAGTTCTTGGTAAGCTTAATTTCATGTTCTTTTTCATGTAAGATATTTTTTCTTATTTCTTTTTTCCAGTAAGATCGATTAAGTCAGTAATTTTACCAAGGGGTTCGATATATGAAAAAGAAAATATACGAATTGGCTTGAGGATTCAACAAATACTATAGATACATACTTAGTAATTTTAACATGTATCAGTAGTGTAATATTTGAAAAAGCAAAACCATATGAAAGTATATATAGCTTGAACAAGATCCAATATATCCAAGAAGATATGATGAATTATTAAGTTTTGTTGGATAAATTTGAAGAAGAAGACAAAATTAAAATACTTTAGGTTACTCTAGATGGGCTATCTGTCAGTGTTAATTCATGCACTTGTAAAAGTATGATTGAGGTTGATAACTCCACTCCCTTCTTGGATTTTATATTTATGCATTTTTCAAGTATTCTCATTTGTAATATAATCATAGAGTTACTGTATTACAATTTTTTTGATAATCATAGAATTGCTAATTTTCTCTAGATCTTATTTTTTCTTGCTTGTTAATTAGTAGATGTTCGTTTCCTCATTAGGATTGAAAAGGTAAGGCTTAGACCCCCTTGCTTGTGCTTAGTTTTATTGAGTATTTTTATTTTAATAAAAAAATGATAGACGCTCTGTCTACTGGTATAAATTGAAAAAAAAATAAGTAGTGTAATTTTTCGTTGAATGGTTTCGGATGAAAATCTAAGCTACACCCCTGCCGATACACCCCTAGCTTGACAAAAAGACTAATTTCTGAATTAAATCAACCTATAGAACATATAAAAGACAAAGAAATTAGTCATTTGTGCTTTGCAGGAAAGAAGGATTTAATGAGCTCAAATTCAGTTGATCGATTGATTTCAAATGGGTTGCTGGGATATATTATCATATACACCATACGTATATTGAATAACTACACCAAAAATATTTTGTAGCAACACTTAAATATCAGTAATAGCTTAATTACAACTAATTTATTAATGTTAATATCTTCATTACCCCAATATATATAGAGAGAGTCAATTACTAGTGACGAGTATATCTTAATACTCTTTATAAATGTGGCTAAAGTTTATATAGACATTGAATCTAATGACAATTAACTAAAGACAACTTAAATTTTAACACTCCGTGTTAATGTGCATAGTTATTACTGCTAAAATTGTATTTATTATACCGAATATAGAAGTTGAAGATGTCGAAGAATGAATTGTGATATCTCAACGATTTCCAATGCAACAAGTTCATGTTCAAAGATCAAATTATTGGTTCTAATAAAATAGGGAAACACAGAATGATTGAAATGACTTTCAACAATTTTACTAAGCATTGACAGGCTCTAAATATCCAACATAATATACATAATTTGCATAATTTAATAGTTAAACAACATAAAATATCTCAAAAACATAACACACTAACTAAAATTTGAAATTCATATTTATTCAAACTAAACAACTTATTTTACTAAAAGTTTCTACAGTAACTAAAAGAAAACTTCAACACTCCTCCTTTGCCTGAGTTACTGCATTTGAAAAATAAGTCCCTCCTCAATTTTTTCTTTGGTAGTTTACGGTGGACTTTTTCCATTTTTTTTAACATGCAAAATTTCTTCTTTCTTTTTCTTCTTCTGATTTTGTTATTCAAAACCACATCAAATAATATTTTCTTGTGTAGATGTTTTTTGAAGTTACTTTAATATAATCTTTTGTATACTTTACTGAAAGAGGTAGTTAGGATTTTTCTTCCATCGCAACCTCACGTATCACATAAGTTTCAAAATATGGTTTTCTGCCAGGACGTTAACTAAGGCGCTGCATGGTAGGAAACCAAAGTTATATTTGCTTTCTTCTTTTTAATTTTTAAATAATGGTGTGTTGATTGTTCTGGTAGAAGTGCAGAATATGTTTGAATGACATAGGTTGGAGAGATAAAAGTCCAGTCGGCGAGTACGACTTGGACCTCAGTTGGACTCAAGAAATTTTTATATTGGATTCTGTAAAACTCGACAAGGGCGAATCACCGACCTGGTCGATGATCTTGATTTTGTATGCCGTTTGGACCGCCACATTAACTAGGGGTCCTCTAAAACTAGACGGGGTAAGTGCCTATTCAGTCGGCAAAATATATGTCGTCGAATGTGTGATAACTAGATGGTTGTTAAAGGCCATAGGTTTAAAGTTTCATGCTCATTCATTTTCCATCACTTCTATATTCCATAACTCACGTCCAGGCAATTTTTTTTGTATTCTTGCATTTTTATAACATTTAAGTCGTCAAGATTGTGTTCGGAGTTGGATATCGTTGCCGCCTAGATATTCAACTTTATTATTCAGCATATAATGTTGGTTTTCCGAACCATGAATTATTCTTTAGATATTTGTACTCATTTGCAATGATTTCTATATAATGATGTGTGTTAGGCCTCTCTAATTGAACTTTGATGCTTGTGTGCCAATTTTAATTTGAATATCGTGCCTAAAATTCCACTATTGTTGAATTCCAGAGTACTTTGTCCCTTAAAATTAATAAAAAGTTTCGGATTTTGTCCAAATATTTTTGGGTTTAGTCGAGTGAAGTCTTAGTGACATACATTTCTGTCAAATGACGTAATTTTCTCAATGATAGAGCGGTTGAAGTCATTTTTAAGGGCAAAAGTTGTCAAATTGACAAATTTTGCTAAATTGGGAGTAGTCTGATTATCCCAGTGTTATGGGTTATCTAGTTCTATGTCTAATTGACATTTTTATCGTCTTAATTTTGTTTTTGGGAGCTGCAGGGCTAAGTTTGGGATGTTGGGTGAAAATAGGCACGTTGCGTCGTTTGGCAAGGTGAGTCGATCTCGCCATACCACTTGGCGGTTCGGTGAATTAGCCTTTATCACCTCTTATTTCATTTGTAATATTGAGTTGGGTTCTTTAACTTTCGCCGACAAGCCTAAGTTCACTAACTGCACTCTATGACTGGCTGAAAGTCCTTCTTGATCACCCTTTATGCGCCCCAACCCCCAAAATGCATTGTAAATTTTGGTAGGCTAGTCCTCGCTCACCAAATACTGTGAGCGGTTTGCCGAAAGCTCCTTCCTATAACCAACATGCTATTTTTTCTTGGAAATTTTGAGCCACTCCTTTCGGCGTGCCTAATCTAAATTGCATAAGAGATTCGGAAACTCACCAAGCAGAACAAGAAGTCTATCTAAAACTAATTTTTTTCAATTTTGCATGAATCAACTCTAACTCTTTTTGATATATTTAAATATATGGCAAGAACCAATCTTTACATGCCACCCTATAAGAGATCAAAAGGGATTGTGATAAATAAAGGGGTAGCCGATGCTCCTACCAGCGGGAGGACAAAACCTCCAAAGGGAGGCAAAGTCAAAGAATAAAATCCTTCATATGAGGTTCTAGACCATAAATCTTGATAGGGAGGGGTCCCAAGCTTCATTTCCTAAGTCGGATGATAATAAACAATTACATTCTCGGATGGATGATATCTTTGCTAGGTCCCTTCCTAACTCGGCTAGAGTCTCAGTTGCCTCCTCCCTAGAAGATATAGTTCCAAAACCGACACCTCTTGTAGATTCACTGCCACCTATGGTCCCTCTTTCCCAAATCATTAATAGTTTTAAAAGTAGATGAGTTGCATAATATTTTTGATGAGAAACTACTTTCTACAGAGGGCCTTGAAGGCAGATACTTCACGGTGAGGGACACCCTCTATTTTCAAAGGTTTGATCAGTTCACCAGGTCCCGAGGCCCCTACATTCCCACATAGGTCCACAAATTCTATACAACATATAGAGAGTTGGTTCCTAAGGGGAAGAAGAAGGCTAGTACCTTCAAATAGGCGAAGTCTGTCATAGTGCGGGGAAAGAAAGTTGTGTCTAGTAGCAACCACGTTAATATTTTACTTGGAAGAGATTTTGGTGATACAAAGGCGTATGAAGGGTTCCTTACCATTTAGTCCGTGAATGACTCGCAGGGGTGGCTTGCACAACTGATTTACCCTACAAAAGAAAGGTCTACTAGGGGTACCTTACAATGGCGACAAGAAGCTCATCATGACTTTCCAAAGGATTGATATGATACCGTTCAAGCCAATAAACCATAAGTCTATCATTCTGTTACTTGAAGGATACCATTACGGCTTTCGACTTCAACATTATAACCTTACCACTAGGTTTAAGGTTCCACTTAAAGGACCCTCTTAACGTCATTTAAGGTCACATGTCATTCATATGTAAAAGACTAAGAGGCTCTAGCATCCTAAGTCAAGACATCCGATATTAACATTCATACATGCATCAAGTAAGGGACACAAGTCAACCAAGACAAGACACAACGTACTTTACTTTAACACATATTACGTGTAATTCTAGAAGCACTTACAAATAACCCTTATAACCTTTAAATCATCCTATACACTACCAAATCATCATCAATATTACCATCATAGACTCATATTGTCAAGTAGGAATAACCATGCATCAACCCTAAGACTGTATACCTAAAGACATATACATAGTCTTACATGGTCACCTAAATAGCATTAATAGAATAACATATATACTTTCACATTGATTATCATGTAATAGATAGTATTCAACTTCACAAGATCATCATAATACTTCAAGTTGTTGTCAAAAAAGCCATAATCATCATATTACTTAAAAGAACGCCGACAAGGCCATATCAATTGTAGGTAAAACACATAACACTGCCACCATAAGTGGATCCTACAAGTTAGAACATAATTTAAGTCTAATAATAATAAAATAGAGGGAACAGGGCAGTGTACCACCACTTATTCCTCAATACTTCAACCAAATACTAAACCATCCAATTCAATACTATCAGACCCTTCCCCATGACCATGAACACCAATTAAATACATAAATTATAATACTCAATGAAACTAGGTTACTTAAACATAGATTTATCAATCTAATACAACCTATACATCAATTAAATAATTTTTACATTATAAAATATCCTATAGAAAACTACACTAGAATTTCATAAATATTAAATCAACCTTAAGTAATCCATAAAGTAGTCAAAAACTAGGGTTCATCAATTACATTGGTTCATCAGTTCATTGAGTTAAAATCATCAAATTAGTAACAATTCAATCAATATACAATGTTTAAAAAACCTATAATGCAGGAAACCATGCATAGATCATGAAATCTTATAATTCATCTATGAAAACTTTAGAAAACATCTTTGAAAGATGGGCTCAGAGTTTCAAGGATCAAAAATCATACATCAATGAAGCAAATAATTCATTTTGATGAAGAATATCCACTCAATTATTCAATCCAAGCCCTTCTTTGAGTTTTGGCTACAATGGAGTTCTAGAGAATTTCTAAGGGAATTTGGGTTTTGATTTTTGAAGAATGAAATCCTCTAAGTGTTTTAGGCTTATAAACACATTTAAAAAATCCAAAATACCCTTAAGTAACCTCCAATATTCTTATTTAAATGTGGCATGAATTTACCAATTCACTCCTCGCACTTACAGTGAACTGCGCAGGATGGTAGTCCACCTACGACTTGCCAAGCGACGGCCCGTCCCTTGACCAACGGACTGACCTGTTGATCTGTGGTCTGCCACTGAGGCTTGTCTTTGGATTCCTCTACCCAAAACCTAAGTGAAAATTGAAGATACACAACCAATGGGACGTCGACTGACCCACTAGGAGTCGATTGCCATCCGTTGGAAGGCTATCTTGGGCAATCTTGGGCACCAACTTTGGGTCCTTCCTCAAGGACCCTTGGATGGTCCTTTGGGGATGTTTTCCCGGAAGTTTCCAACCCAAACATGCTCTTATATGATTTTATCAACTTTCAAGTGAATTTCATCAAAAACGAACACGTAAAACTCAATGAAACATGGTTAGACACACAAGGTCGTTTCAAGGAAAAACTTTAGAACGACATGGACGTTCTTGGACGTTTGACCTCCAATCTTAACGAAACTTGATACATTGCCTATATATACTATAATAAATCATTTTATGGACATTATAACTTCATTAATCACACATAAACACATTGAATCACATATAAGTCACATAGGTGATTTAGTCGTCAAACGTCTTGGTCGTCCCTTGACGTTTCACTTCCAAATCACCCAGAATCTTAGACACTGCCTCAATACCATATTATATACCAATTGAGGACCTTATAAAATAGTTACAACAACGTTAGGATCTAGTTCACCTAAGTCATTTTCGGGGTCTTACATTCTCCCCCACTTGGACAATGTTCGTCTTAATATGACACTTGTCACTCTCCGAAAACTTATTAGAAAAGAGATTCAACTAGAAGATCATATCCATACCATATAACATATAATCAATAACAAAACATTAATTTCACATAATCAAGTGATTCAATACACAATAAAAAACTAGATGAAAATTCTATAACTCATTCGGCTATAGAACTCACAATCTTCATTGCAAATAGAAAAAACTCATTTTATATTCAATATCATACTCATATACATCATTTCTAACAACATTGAAACAATTTTAGACTAAACAATTATTTAGTCAAATTTTCAAAATTTTAACGGTGAGCAGGCAAAGCATTACATAGAATTGAGCAATTTTTTCAAAAATGCATCATTTAGGAAATTCATGATAGAAACATGCTAATATGCAAGGTAAAATCATGTAGACACATTTAACAACAAAATCATAACTTCATAAAATACACAATGCAAGAAGTTAATAAAATTCAATTTCAACAAAACTCCTAAACACCATGCACATGCAACATTCTTCTATGACTTTCTATCCTATCTACTAACCGTACTCCCCCACTTAGAAGGAACTCATATCACTAAAATACAAATTCAAGGACTTACCCTTATCATCATCACCATCCAGCTTCTCTCCTCTAGTCCGGAGTGCATAGAAATGCCTCGTTGCTTGAACATCATCCTTTGGAACATTTGGAGCAACTTTCTTACCCTCTCTTCCTCTAGAAGCAATGATAGGATAATCTCTCACCTTGTGTCCTTCCTTACCACAACCAAAGCATCTCCCGGTACCCTTTAGACACTCTCTATAATGCCTCTTTCCACAAGTGACACGTGTAGGTCTTCCATTTTGAGAACCACCTTCTTTCTCCAATTTCACATAAGCACTCCTGGATTCTTCTTTAGTTTGATCCATCTTCTTAAACCTAGGTTGACCATTATGACTAAAACCACTCCTTTTCAGGATTCTAGACATCATCTTATGTTTAGAGACTTCAATTGATTGGGCATATACAATGAGTCTAGCTAGGGTCGTATGATCATGTAGCATAACCATACGACATTCCTCCCTCACTAGATTGGCGACACCCATCATGAAGCGACTCATCTCATCCCTTGGATTAGACACAAGATATGAAGCATATATAAATAACATTAAGAACTTCAAAAGAGTATTTCTCAACGCTCATATTGCCTTGCTTGATATTGATAAACTCCTCTACCTTAACTTCCCTCCTGTCACGGGGAAAGTACTTACCAAGAAAAGCTTCTTAAAATTCTTCCCACTCAAAAGGACTCGCCTCTACCAGCCTATTATCCTTCCATTGAGTGTACCATATTTGAGAAATGTCCCTCAACTGGTACGAAGCTAGCTCCGCCTTCTCCCTAGATGTAACTCCCATTGCACTCAACACCTTGTACACACAATCTAGGAACTCTTGGGGATCCTCTCCCACATTAAATCAAAGAAATATAGGAGGATTCATCCTCACAATGTATCTCAACCTAGACGTCATAGTGCTCTCCACAACATTCACCCTAGGCACCATACTCAAATTCAGTTGAGTAGTCATACCTCGGGCTAAAACAAGCAAAGCCTCTCTAATATCACTATTACTAAACTCCGGGGGAACCACCGGAACATTATTACCTCCTTCCACAATAGAGACATGATCACCTTGATAACCTTGAGAACCTTGAGCACCTTGAGGAGCTTGCTTAACTTGCTCAACTTGAGGAGGAATCTCCTCATTCACATCATTCTCCTCAACTATCCTAGTCGGTGTCCTCCTTGTATTCATCTTCCCAGAAACACAAGGAAAACCATAAGAAAAGAGTACTCATAAATTTTACTCTACGACACGACAAAGGAGTAGAAAAGAAAAGAAACTCTATCGTCCTATAGCCTCTCGCCCATATATTTGTCACGACTCACACCGATGGTCAAGACTCTACTAGACGTGAATTGATGATACTTTTCGATNATGGTGGATGATTTCATGAGCAAGAATTATATTCTCAGAATTACTTCTACCCTTAAAAAACCCTAGAAGTTAGGGTAAATCTCGGATTACAACCGGCGTACTTGACCTCTCAAAGGTCTTTTACAAGACCTTTCCGTATTGTTCATCCCATATACAAAATGAAAAGTAGTGCAGAATTAAAAATTTTCACAAAACATTAAAATATCTTTAATAATATCTTTCATTAGAAATCATAGGAATTACTAAGTTTCAATCTCATCAAACTTAGACATGAGAATATTTTGGGACACGACCTGTACTTCAAAATATAGAATTACTTAGTCTATTAGATTTTTATATAAGAAACATAGAAGATATCTTGCCCTCGAATCAAATGAGGACATACTTCAACTTTACTTGAATGATGCTACGATCCAAGTCTTGCTTCCAAAATGCTCCATACCTACCAACAATTATATAGATAGATAAAAGCATGGATTAGTACAACCACATGTACTAAGTATGACATTATGAAAAAAATCATGAAAAAAGACACTTATTGGAAATATGCATCTTTTAATTTAAATATCATAATATACTCATAAGAACAACATTTTATCAACTTAGAAACATATAAGATAACATTTAAGCAATTATTCACATTTTATAGGCAACATTACAGTAAGCTTTTTTACAGCGACGTGTCTCTTCTTTCCTTTTAAAACTTCCTAGCATGTAGTCTTCTCACTAAAAGCTATCCTAAGACTCACTTAAGCAACACAAAGAGATACCGCCCATACACCCTCTCTAAGAATGCCAAAATGATCCTCAAGATCACCTATAATGAGACACACACACTTACAAGATACCAAACATATGAACATGAGATTTCCTCTACCAAAGGTGATTCTAAGTCTCACTTGAATGAGTTGTGAAGCGATCTACCATACAAACCCTTACAAACACACTTAAGAGATCACATACACTACCTATTATAGAATCATCCTCCCTTAAGACATCAACATATAGATAATATGACATTCTCTTTCCAAAGGCTATAAAAATACTTAGTTAAATCAACAAGATAAAGTCCATAATTGACCTCTTCAAAACAACCTAAATAATCCAGAAGACTACCTAAGTTTAGATCATGTCTACAGAATAAACCATTTTCCTTAAAAAGAGTCATACTTAAGACTCATCTTGGTAAGATACAAAGTGATCATTCCTATTCCCCCTTCACACGTTAACTAGATGACCCTGAACTACTCTACATAAGTACTTATTAATTTAACATACCTTCTTAACTTAAGTAATTACATTTATCAGATCATTTAAGACTTATTCATCACATAAGGACATTCAAGTAATTCTCTTGGACAAGACCTAGGAACTCCAACTAACAACTTCAAAGCCTATTGTGCATTGTCTAGATAGCGTCCCATAACACCACCTAAACTTCATAGAACTCCTCTAATGCTAGTAGGTATCCCATATGATGAGAATAGACAATAACTTATATAGACCATGATTGCAAAACATTGAATCCGGAGTTCTTCCTACTCCGATGAGGGTATTCTACTTGCCAATGGTAGAACTTAGACAAATCCCATGTAGGCACATTGTTAAGGAATATGAAGGGTGTGCTTTGTAATCTAGTCTCATTCTTTATCTAGAACTACTTCCTTGCAATAATCACTTAGTTCTAGCCATTGTTCTCATAGAGTAATTTACCTTAAAGGTTCATATATAGGGGTTCCATATCAAGTTCATAACCTAATAAAATTTACCCTACCAAAGAAAGATCCATTAGGGCTACCTTAAAATGGCGAGAAGAAGATCATGATTACTTTCCTAAGGATTGAAATGATGTCTTCCATCCTTTTACTTAAAGGATACCATTACGGCTTTCGACATCAACATTCATAACTTTACCCCTAGGTTCAAGGTTCCACATAAAGGACTCTCTTAACATAATTTAAGGTCCCACGTCATTCATAAATACAATACTAAGAGTCTTTAGCATCCTAAGTCAAAACATCTCACATTCACATTCATACATTCATCAAGTAAGGGCCACAAGTCAACTAAGGCAAGACCCAACATACTTTACTTTAACACATATAACATGTCATTCTACAAGAACATAGAAATAACCCTTATCACCTTTAACTAATCGTATACACTACCATATCATAATCAATATGACCATCATAGACTCATATAGTCAAGTAGGAATAATTACGCATCAACCCTAAGACTATACACCTAATGGCATAGTCATAGTTTATCATGGTCACCTAAATAAAATAAATAGAAGAACACATATACTTTCACATTGCTTATCATTTATACATATAGTAGTCAACTTCAAAAAATCTTCATAATACTTCAAGTATTTGCCGACAAGGTCATAATCATCATATTACTTAAAATAACGCCGACAAGGCCACATCAATTGCAAGTAAAACACATAACACTGCCACCATAAGTGGACCATACAACTAACAACATAATTGAAGTATAATTGTTATAAAATAAAGGAAAATAGGACAGCGTACCACCACTCCATCCTCAATACTTCCATCCAATGCTAAACTATCCAATTTTATACCATAAGGCCCTTACCTATGCCCATGAACATCAATTCAATGCATAAATCATAATACTCAATGAAACTAGGTTTATTCAACATAGATTTATAAATCTAATAAACCTATACTGTCACGACCCAAAACCGAGCCGCGACTGGCACCCACACTTACCCTCCTATGTGAGCGAACCAAGCAATCTAAACCTTAACATTTTAACCATAATGAACAAAATACGATGCGGAAGACTTAAACTCATTAATAAAAAGACAATTCAATAACTTCTAAAAATTCAACATCTATTATTCCCCATAATCTGGAAGTCATCACCACAAGAACATCTATGATCAAATTACTAAACTAAGAGTATTCTAAGAAGCTAAAATAACAAAAGCTAGTCCATGCCGGAACTTCAAGGCATCAAGACATGAGGAAGAAGATCCAGTCCAAGCTAGAAGCATTAGCTCACCCTGAAATCCG
>NC_028645.1:9444577-9453731 GCF_001406875.1 Solanum pennellii
TCACAGAGTTCAGAGACTAGATTTTTACCAAGAGTCTGTGACGGCCCGTCACGCCTGTGACGGTCCGTCCTGCCATTCCGTTGCGAAGTTCAGAGAGTCGATTTCAGTACCCAAATTTCAGAAGTCTAAGTGTTCTGGAACGAGACACCTGCGACGGTCCGTCGTGACCACGACGGTTCGTCCTGCAGGTCCGTCGCCAAGTTCAGAGAGTCGATTTCAGTATCCAAATTTCAGAAGTCTAAGTCTTTTGGAACGAGACACCCTCGACGGCCCGTCGTGTCCATGACGGTCCGTCGTGGGTTCCGTCGACTCACACAGTTTTTCCAGAAATAAAATCTGCAGCTCAAAACGACTAAACAGGTCGTTACATATACATTAATTGAATATAATTTTTACATCATTAGATAGCCCATAGAAAGCTACACTAGAATTCATAAACATTAAGTAAATATTAAGTAACCCATAAAGTAGTCAAAAACTAGGGTTCATCAATTACATGAGTTCATAGTTTTATTGAGTTAAAATCATCAAATTAGTAAAAATTCAACCAATATACAATGTTTAAAAAAAATTTTAATGCAAGAACCCATGCATAGATCATAAAATTGGACAATTCATCTGTGAAAACTTTAGAAAACACCTTTGAAAGTTGGGCTCCTTGATGAATAGAGTTTCAAGGATCAAAAAACATACCTCAATAAAGAAAATTCTTCAATTTGATGAAGAATCTCCACTCAATTCTCCAGTCCAAGCCCTTCCTTGAGCTTTTGCTCCAATGGAGTTCTAGAGAATTTCTAAGGGAATTTCGGTTTTTATTTTTGACGAATGAAATCTTCCTAGTGTTTTAGGATTAGAAACACATTAAAATACCCAAAATACACTTAAGGAACCTCAAATATTCTTATTTAGATTTGGGATGAATTTACCAATTCACCCCTTGAACTTACAGTGAACTACGCAGGAAGGCAGTCCACCTACGACTTGCCAAATAACAGCCCGTCCCTTGACCAACGGACCGTCCTGTTGATCCGTGGTCTGGGACTGAGGCTTGTATTTTGCTTCCTCTCCCCAAAACCTAAGTGAAAATCGACGAGACCCCACCAACGGGGCGTCGACTGACCCACTGAGCGTCGATTGCCATCCGTTGGTAGGAGGCCTTGGGAAGTCTTGGGCACCAACTTTGGGTCCTTCCTCAAGGACCCTTGGATGGTCCTTGGTGATGTTTGGCTAGACGTATTCAACCAAAACATGATCGTATATAATTTTATCACCTCTCACATGAATTACATCCAAAACGAACACGTAAAACTCGATGAAACATGCTTAGACAGACAAGGTCGTTTCAAGGCAAAACTTTCGAATGTCATGGACGTTCTTGGACGTTTGACCTCCAAACTTCACAAAACATGACACTCTACCTATATATACTATAATAAATCACTTAGATACCTTATAACCTCATGAATCATATATAATAACATATAACAAAATATGAGGAACATAGGTGACTTAGTCATCGAACGTCTCGGTTGTCCCTTGACGTTTCACTTCCAAATCACCTGAACTCTTAGACACGGCCTCATTACCACTTTATATACAAATTTAGGACCTTATTAAATCATTACAACCATGTTAATCTCTAGTTCACCTAAGTCATTTCGGGGTCTTACAGTTCTAGCATTTTGATAGTATTGTTAGAGGTTCTGTTAGCTAGGGTGTATTGCTAGCTAAGTGATTACTTGATCTTGTCCTTCTTTGGGTTATATAAGATTGTTTATCCCTTTATTAGTATTTGATGTCTAAAGATCAGATTTTTATAACCTAAGATCATGGAAAGATTATGTTGTCAGAATGGAACCTTTAAAAAATTTGTGATGATTTATGCATTATGGGTATCTGGTGGTCGAATTAGGATCACTTATGGTCGTAGCCAGTATTTTTAGAAGTTAATCTTGGTTATGTAAGAAAATATTCATCATGATTGTTGTGTTAAGGTCCAGGGGTTCAAGTATAAATGGGGTTCATGATTTAGTTATGGCTTGATAATGACTATTGACTTATAGATCTTGCAAAGTTTGATTTGAAAGTTCAGTTCTTAGTAGTTGATCTGGCTGGAATTGTCTTAAGGAGGAGATCACTTAGAAATATAAACACCGACTAGTAGGTCATGACTTAGACTTTTGGTAACTCCGGGTATTCTTTCTTCTTTTTCCTTATGTTCGAAGACGAACATGATTTTTAGTGGTGGATAATGTAATGACTCAGAAAAATATTTCAGAATAATCATAAAAATAACCGTTTTATCCTTCTCAATAGTTATCTGAGTCATTTATGATTAGTCAGAGAAGTTGATTTGAGAATTTTTGACTATTCGATAACAACAATTATTTAATTAACGGATATTTTATTAATGGTTTATTTGTTTAATTGATGATTAGTGGGACAAGCACATATCTTTTTAAAGTAAATTAGAGATTTATTACTTTTAGTACATAATAAGTTTAGACAAGAAAATAAATAGGAGGAAGAAAGAAATTTGAGCGGCGCGACCAACTTGCTCAGGTAATAATCATAACCGTAAATTTTCATTATTTCATATATGAATAATTGGTCATTGATGGTAAAAGATATTATAATGATATTATCATATGGAGTTTATTAAAACGGTGTTAGGGGGAAAATTATTTATTTAACTTTAAATATTATTTAAGGAATACATTAGAAATAAGGAATTTAATATAGATAAGTTGGGTGGTTAGACAATGTTGGTGCAAAGTAAATGTGCAGAAAGCAAATTAAGTTGATAAAAAGAAGAAACAAATAAATATAAACTTGTATCATATGATAATGATTTTTGACTTGGCAAGGGAAAACAGAAATGTTTGTGACAATAGGGATGTAATTGTTGGGTAATAATTATTATAAATCATTGGTCAATGACCATGGATTACTGCATGGATAGAATAATTAGGTGTATATATATTACCTAGTGTATTTTGACATTAGATGTACAATTTTGCACATTGGGTTTCTTGATATGGATGCCAATTTCTATTGTTTAATAATACATGATATTACTTTCTTTTAGAATTTTCTTATGGTTATAATATAATTGATATATTGAGATAGGTAATTTAATATTATGTGAAGTCTATTGAATTAATGGGTAATTGAAGGATTTTAGATTTAACCCTAGACTTGAAACATGGAAAATATGACAATTGAAATGTTACTTGGCATCATGATTTAGGAAACTTGATTATAAACTTGGGTGAATTTCTGGGTCAAAGTTAAACACATAGTAATATGGGTGTTATTAGTTTTAGAATCTTATTGTGATTATTTGTTTGAATAGATTATATTGATTTGGAAGTCAACCGAAAGAGGAAGACTCAAGTTCTGGAGTAATTGTTTCACTATTAGAGGCAAGTGGATTTCAAAATCCTTGTTAAGTATATGAAATTCGTGTATTTCCTTGTGTATGTTTTTGGGAGTAATGGGACTTAGTGAAGGGTTGACTTGTCAAACCTTGATTAATTCTAAATGATGAAAAGGAAAAAAAAGACAATGTGATTAATTGTTTTTGTGTGATTGGTTGAGAATAGTACGAGTACCTATGTTATAAAGACAAAGTTTATCACTATAGAATGTGAATTGTAATTTGAGAATGCCAAACATATGAGCATACACTGATATATTATTGACTTGGTTTATTATTTGTGATTATGTTCTCTATTGAACCCGTATAATTTGGATAATTGAGGTGATTATATGTCATAGTGATACTTGATTTATTTAGATGTTGCATCATCCCCTTTATTTGATATAAATATTGTGCACATGCATTTACATGAGATAGGGTATGAGTAAAGGTCTAAGACGTGGAGATCGTCCGTGTTGAGCATGTGAATATCGTCCGTGCGATAAATAAGTTATGATTATAATTTGGGCACGTGGAGATCGTCCGTGCGGAATTTGTTTGATTTATGATAGTGCATTGAGATCATCCGCACAGACACGTGGAGATCGTCCCTGTCGCTATATGGACCTCACGAGTCACCCATGGGTCATGAACTCTCAATGTATTTACGAGGAGTATCATGTATAAACTGTTTAGAGAGTACTTGTTATTTTGAGGCATATTGTTTAATTGTGTGATATTGCATTACATCTCATGACATCCTTCATTCTTTATGATTATGTGTTTTTTCATTGATGATTGAAAATACTTAATATTTGGTCACATCTATTTGATGAACTTGATCTTATGTCTTGCTGATATTATGAGTGACTTTTTGTGGGGGTTGTAATTGATGAATTTTGAGGTTGTTGTTGATATATGTGTTTATAAATGGTGAACTATTAGGTTGGATTGATTTTATGGAGGTTGTACTTTTTGAGGTTCGGTTATTGGTGTAAGGAGTACTCGTATTTTTCCCCTTAACATGTGTTTAGAGGTTTACTTGCTGAGTACTATGTGGTTTGGTAATCACCTCCTTCTTCTACAATTTTATGTAGGTTACTAGCCCGGATCCTTGTGATATATTCTCTTCCTTTCCGAGGCTTGTTGGAGATCTGTAAGATAGTTGTTTGTCACCTCAGTAGATCATCTTACTCCTGTTTATAATCTTGTGCTACTCTATAAATAATTTCAAATGAGACATATATTTCTTTTGATTCAATTATATTAATTGAGGGGTTTGTACGCATTACAATCAAAAATCCAGTCGCTTCACTGTGTCAATTCCGTCAACGAAAAAATATGCCGATGGCGATAACGGAAAAATCAACCGCAAAAATTATAAGAAAGTATAATCACCACCACACGAGAACCATTACCTCCCTAAATTGTAACAACTACCTCCATACAATCGAAATTGCAAATTTGCAATGAACTAAATCTACAATTTACTCCATTTCAAAATTTTACCACACTCAAATCCTTATCACTTTGCCATTATCACAAAAAACCTTCCATCGGCACCAAAATGACAAATACAACCACAAAGTTTAATTTTTTTGTGAAAATAAATGAAATTTATAGCCGAAATTAACCATTACCCGTTAGAAAGAAAAACCCAATGTATCCAATAGGTTTTTTACAAATAGAATTAGTTAAAGAAAATTTTGTTGATTTAGTTTAAAAGGAAATTTTTAGGATGTTTATGATAGATTTTAATGTGAAAGTCTTCAGGAAAGTGTTTAAATGAAAGAATGGGGTAATGGTAGAAGAAGGTATAGAAAAAACTATAAAAAATTTGAAGAAAAAAGAATTAAAATAATTAATGCAGTAGCAAGCGGGTCTGTGCCACCTTCTTGATAAAAAAACTTGGGTTTGACCTTATCACGACCCATATCGTCATCATTCGAACCCACCCTAACCCTTCGGTGGGAGAATCACTAGTACCATCCAACTAAAGTTAATTACTCTAGAATCTAGGTATTTAAGTTACGTAAGAAAGTTATAATAAATTAAAACAATGCAGAAAATATGCGTAGAATGTGAAAGTCAATGTACAAAAACTCTAACAACAACAACTCTAAAAACAAGGGGTACAACACCGAAACTAAGAACAACTTAACCAATAGTCTGAGTTCGAAAAGAGTGGACTTAAACAAAGAGAACTCAAGGCAGCCCAGAAATACTACCTTACCCTTGAATTCGACGCAATCACTGATCTCCTACTGTCAACAGTCGCGTGAAGGTGCCCTGTACTCAACAAAAACAAGAGCAAGTGTAGGATGAGTACACAACCACCGTGTACTGGTATGACAACACGACTATCTCACTAGTGTAATATAAATATGTAAGGTCTCTCACAATGGAATAAGGTTCTTAGACCCTCACATGTGCCTAAAAAGGTTTAAAATATGTTAATTAAGCGTTTTACAGTATGCATACTTGATTTGAAGTGATTATGAGGTCAAACGTCCAAGACATTCGAAATTGATGTGAGAGGACGTTAACATGTATACGAGTGTATTTACGTTTGAAATTTCGGGCACAACTCCCCAAGGACCACCTAAAGGGGTCCTTGAGGAGTACCCAAAAGGTTTCCTAGGCACTGCCTTAGCAATGTCAATCGACGAGCCAAGGAATAACGGACCGTTCCTCAATCGACTCCCCGTTGATGGGGTCGTAGATCAACACTTAACAATGTGAGATTAAGATCCTAGGAAGGATTTGCATTCACAATCGATGGAGTTGTAGGACGAGCTGTCGTCCAATCGATACCCCGTCGTCCATGGTCGTCAATGATGCTTGCAATTCTGCTGAATGCGCGCTGCCATGCTAAGTGTTGAGTGTCACGTTCCTAAATTAATATGGACGGTTTTTTTAATTTTTTTTTGCATTTGAAGTTGATATATAAGCTTTTAACCCCATTTAGACCTCACTTTTCAAATTAGACTTTCCCTCTCAAACAAAACCTCTCTAGAAACCTCCGTTGGAGATGAAGCTCAAGAACAACTTTGTTGATGGATTGTGATGGTTTCTTCATCAATGTTTCGTGGTTTTATCCTATAACGAGGTATGATGATCCTTCATCTTTGGATATCCATTCATCAATCTAGCCATGGTTCTTTCTCAAATTGATTTCAAAAGCACGTTTATGATGAATTGTTGATTAGCTACTATTTTTAATATGATTTTAAATTCAATAGCATGATGAACCCATGATCCTCCAAATTTCTTAATTTAACCTACATTGTGGTCATTGTGATCTAGATGTTAGATTTATTTTAGTGTGATTTGATTATGATAAATTGATTATAACTACTCTCTTCTATGTGAATTGACGATGAATTGGGGGTAATTGATCAAGCAGGATCAACGTTTGGTAAGTATGATCTATATTTCTCTACCTTCTATAGAATTGGTGATGTAGTGTACCTGATGTGATCTATATGTTATGATGGTTGAGTTATGATTTATATTGTGTTATTGTACTTTTAGGTACTGCCTTATATATGTATTGTTCATGAACTATTATAATTGATCAATGATGATCAAAATCTTTGTGAAATGGTAAGATTGCTCTACTTCTTCTACTTTTCTATTGAATTTATAGTTGAATTGTCCTTGTAAGACATTGTGTGGTATGGTCCACTTACGATTACGGTGATTACATTCTTGTCAATCTATATATGTTATGGTCATGACCTTGAAGGAGAATTGATGTATTGCGAATGTGTGGTTATGGTGATCACAATATGAAGTTACATATCTAGTCTCTTACTCTAGTATCATGATTTAGGTATTGATTATGTCTTCTATAGTTTAATATAGTTGTTAGGATTAGGTGTGGTTTAGGTGCTGCCATTGATGAAGTGTTAATGGTGAATGAACCCTACCTATTGTACCCTTATATGAATTTGTGACCTTAGCCAATGTTAGGAGTCTAGAATGCAATTGTTGAAGTTGTCTTGCCTCCTATGCCATGATGTGGTGTGTGCTCTACTCATGAATGTGGATTGTGGTCNGCATGAATGTGGATTGTGGTCTTAAAAGGGTTGCTGCCCACATATTGTGTCGATAGCCATTATGTGATCATGTTGTTTAATATACACACACTCATATGTCATTCATGCTTACAAGTAGTATGGTTCATGGTATCTAATGAAGGATAGTTCCTATATGCACTAATGTCTACTACTATGCATGTAAAGTATATGTCCACGAAAGTATGAATGTATTTTAACTAGGATGACTTGATAAGTGAACTAGTATATGTAAGGGTCTCAACCTTCGTCTATACATTGCACATGTCTACCTTGATAGAATAGTTTCTAGGGTGATTATTATGTATACATGAATATGAATGCATGAATTAAGATATGAACATGAATGTATATGCTATGATGTAAATTATATTATATAATGAAGTATGCATATGTGTAGTATCTAAATGTGTTTATGGAAAGGTATTCTCATGTAAGTACACATACACACACATGAATGTATATAATGAAGCTTGTATGATAATCTAGTAAAGAGGGAGTCTCTTGAAAGGTTTTCTCAATTGTACTCTAAACTATATTGTTCTTGAATATGATATATCCTTGTGAAATTATTTCCCACATTAATTAGGTTGATGAAAGGAAATTCTCATCTATAACCTATGATCTAATCATATGAGGGATTAATTTTCCTAAAGTAATTTTTATGAAGTAATGTTAAAAAAGACTTTTCAATAGAGGGAACTTAGCTTATCACCGAGTGAAATTGACCAAATAATAGGTTCCCCTTCCTAATGAGGAAGACTTGTTCAACAAATAATCTCATGAGATGGAAACTATAATGTCTAACGGCATAAATAGGGTTTCAATATACATCTCCTAGTTCCATAACTATGTTTCCCCCATAGGACCTAGCAAGTGCATCCACCTAGATGCTAGTATGATGTTGATGTTCTATCTTGGAATGTAGAGAACCTCCTTTTGGTGTGGGGTTCCATGACACCAAATTCCATGTTTTGCTTACGTGGCCTTATTTTATGTTCAGGCTATGATTTCCCTAAAGTAAAATGGACAATTGAAGTAATGTAGTGAATTATAACTAAGATAACCTAAGGGAAGTTGGTTAGTGTAGGTGAGGGTATGAGACTTTACTTATACATTGAACAAGTAAATCTTGAAGGGAGTTCTAGCAAGTTGTTCTATATGTATGTAAATATGTATATGTCTTGTATTCATTACATTATGTTATTGACCTAATTGTAAGATAATATGCATGGTATGAGTACTATGGTGTCTATATGATGAGGTCTTACCTTATATGCATAATATTCGTCTCGTTGACTATATTATGATGGTCTCACTTGGCATGTATGAAGTTGTCTATACGTGTATTGATGATGTATGAATTAAAATATGATGCTTATGGTCTCTTTTTGAGTTTACTAAGTTTGTTTGGGGTTATGGGACTTCACATGTACGTTGCACTAGCAGGCTTAGATTGCGATTATGAGTAAGGTTTTTGTTATGTCCTTAGGAAATGAAGTCCAAGTATGCTATTGTTGACTATTGCCTTGTAACGACCTGTTTAGTCGTTTTGAGCAGCAGATTTTATTTCTGGAAAAACTGGCTGAGATGACGGAACCCACGACGGACCGTCATAGGCACGACGGACCGTCGAGGGGGTCTCGTTCCAAAA
>NC_028645.1:9455463-9463357 GCF_001406875.1 Solanum pennellii
TTTTAGCTTCTTAGAATACTCTTAGTTTAGTAATTTGATCATAGATGTTCTTGTGGTGATGACTTCCAGATTTTGGGGAATAATAGATGTTGAATTTTAGAAGTTATTGAATTGTCTTTTTATTAATGAGTTTAAGTCTTCCGCATTACTTTCTGTTGATATTAAATTGAAATGTTAAGGTTTAGATTGGTTGGTTCGCTCACATAGGAGGGTAAGTGTGGGTGCCAGTCGCGGCTCGGTTTTGGGTCGTGACATGCCTCTTATGATGTTATTGGTAGTGTTTACTTGCATGTTGTCTTGGAATGGGTCTTATATGTGGTTTTTGAAGTATGTTGGGTCATATGTAACCTATGTGTTTCATGATATGTGGTGCTTATGTGAAAGTATGTGCTTAAGTTAAGGATGGTTATACGAGTGTTCACCTTGGTGACCTTAAGGTGATGTAGAGTGTGGATAGTGGAATAGGACACTATCATGCATTGCACCAAGTATTACTTATAGGTTACTTGGGGGTAAGGACTAATAGTAAAGTAAAAGAACATTACTGTGTATGAAATGCTTAATGTGTATTAAATGCAATGTATGAATTTTTATGATGGTATGACCATTGTATATGTCTATATGAAGTATATTGTGTAATTGTGCCAATGCTTGTGAAGTTTCTTCCAAAAGGCATGTTGCATGATTTCAAAGTAAAATGTCCCCTTCAAATGCATGTTTTTGCATGGTTGTCGTACTTAGTGCATTCTTGTACTAACACCATTCTTCTTCACCTTTTTACACAGAGTGTAGGTTATGGATGCTTAAAGGATGTCTCAAAAGTGAAGGGCTTGATATGTGTTTCCCAAGATCAAGAAAGGGATCCGTATGATTCAAGGATTTCCTATTTCCTTTTAATGTTCAAACTTATGTAATAGCTTAATTATTGTTATATATTGATAAGGGTCATGTCCTTATTCTATTCTGATGATGTTGAGTCTACGATGGCAAAAGGAACTTAGAGTCTAACTATGTATTATGACTTATATTTTATTCATATGAAGTGATGATTCTAGCATACGATATGCTATCAAAAGTTCTAAATTTTCCGCTAATTTCCAATGACAATGCGGTGAATGATGCCTATGGGCTTGTACAAGACCTCCGAGAGGTCAAGTACGCCATGTTACATCTAGGTGGTGATCCCCGATCATGACAAACGTAGTATTAGAGCACCAGGTTATAAAAGTAGTTTAAGAGTCTTTGTTCATCGGTAATGAGTCGCAACACATCTAAGAGAAAAAGACTATAAGATGATAGAGTTTCCCTTCTTCACTGTTCATGTGTCGTGCCATAAAACTTAACTCTATATGATCTCTTTCTTATGTTTTCTTGTCCGGTGGTATTTTAGATGCGATTTCTTTGATTAAATGGTATCTGGATGCTTGAGGGAGAAAAGGTGAGTTTTGAGACTTATCTTTGTTTTACGGCTTGATGAGTAGGCATAAAGGTGAATTTGGATTATATGTTTATGTGATGCCATTTATGGATATATATGTGATTTATGTGGAATGACATTTTATTTTAAGATTTAAGTCATGATATGGTTATAGCTTGTTAAATGTTGTTTTGGTGGAATGGAGTTCCTTTTTTGTAACGCCCCAAAATGAACTAAGGTGAACTAGAGCCTCATGAGTGTTTCTTGAGTTAATTTGAAGTTAAAATGAGTTACCTTAGTGTTCTTTGGCAGTGTGTGAAGTTTGGAGGTCAAATGTCCAAGAACGTCCATGACGTTCAGAAGGTGTGCCTTAGATAGCACTTGTGTGTCTTGTGGTGTTTGAGTGAGTTTTATGTGTTAGTTTTGCTTGAAACTTGCATGAGATGTTTCTAAGACTTAGACAACTTATTTTAGGGGTTTAACGTTCGGCCACGACCCCACATAGGACCCACAAGGGGCCCTAGATGAAGGGACCAAGACTTGGCAACAAGCTTCCAAAGAAATGACCAAACGACGGCCCTAAGGACGGTCCGTTGGTCCACCAACGGTCCGTCGACCTAGGGTGTCGAGTGTCCCTGCAAGTTAAGATGTCCAGGATCCATTTGGATGTAAGTGTCAACCAACGAGACCCCACCAACGGTCCATTGATGCACAGATGGTCCGTTGGTTAGGTCTCGTCTATGGGGGGTCCAAAATTGTTAAGTGGCTGCCTTGGCTTGGGGTGTTTGGTAAGTTCACCCCAAGTCTTTTATTTCAATAGGACGTTATTTTTAGTCTTTATTAGGTATATTAAAGTGTTCTAAACCCTAAGACCTCATTTTAGACTCCTCTTCCTAAAACCCAAAACCCCCCTCTCTCTCTCCGAAGACTCTCTCAATAACCATGGAAGCTAGAAGTCAAGAAATTCTATGAGCGCTGTTGGTGGTCGTTTCATTATCAAAAATCATTGGTATTTCTTCAATATGAGGTATGGTATCAATCCTTTAACTCTCTTCCATTCAAGGAGTCCCTTCTAATGAATTTCAAAGTAGGTTCTCAACCCTAGTTTCTTCTATCTTCAACTCTAATGGGTCTTGCATGAGAACGTTTTGAATGACTAAATAATGATGTTTATAATGTTAATTGATGATTTAAAGGTTTAAACTACAATTAAATCATGATAAAGATTCTCTTCAAATGTTGGCTTAAAAAATGCTATAATGAGCACGTTTGTGTATAAAATGAGCTTTGGTTTTTCTTGTGTTGTTATTGTTGTTTATCTACTACCATAAGGGATATATTATGATGACATGTTGAGAAAATTTTATAGGTGATGAAAGCTTAGATTAAAGGGTAAGATTGTTATGTGGTTTTTCTTTAAATTACGAAATGCTCTTGAGTGGTATGGTCCACCTTCTTGGTGGCAGTACTTACCTGAACTGTATGAATATGAAGTTACTAGTTTATTGTGAATGAGTACATGAAGGCTTGTTATATGAAGTAAAATAATAATGATGCTATTCTTGCTAAATGTGCCTTATGAAGCTATTACATGAAATAGGCTAAGGATTATGCTTAAATTTTTTTTTCTTTTAAGTGTCTTATGAGATTATGTTAAGGATTATGTTTAAGATGCCTTAAATGATTGTGTAAAGAATGTTAAAGTGTGCGATGTGATGAAAGAAGGTCTAAGCATATATAGAATTAATTATAAATGAAATGATGTTTATGTGTAAGGTATGCTCACATGTACACACACTCACATTTAAAAGAATATATCATGCTAAGTTGAGAAAAAGGGGAATCTTGGGGTGGACACTCTTCGTGAGTTGAGATGAAGTGTCTAGTAACAAATTCACTATTCCTTATGATCTATCTAAGATAGGTTTGAGGATGAATGCCCTTTGTCAGTTGAGATGTGGTATTCACTAGTTATCCTTGACCTATAGTTTATAATGTTAAGAATCCATGTGGAGTTATGCCTAGCACCAAGAGGATATGAAGGAGAGGTGGATTACACTTTGTGAGTTGAGATGTTGTATTTCCAATGTACCTCTTAAGATGAGTACTCCTCGTTAGTAGAAAATTAGTTACTTAGTAGCAAGCTCCTTATCCCTTAACTATGTGCCCGTATAGGTGTAGCTATTGGAAAAGCCATGTAAAAGCTAAGAAGCATGACCTTACTCTAGGCAAGTAAGGATTCTTTATCCGATGTGGGTTAATATCGGGATTTCATGTCTAGCTCTCATAGTCTTTGTCGATTAAGATAACTCCCACAAAAGAATTGATTGAACAAAATTAGCATGTACATTAGTGATGTTGTGAATGAATGTCGTGAAGTGCTGAATCCAAATAGTAACCATTAGGAGAACTAAGTGGGAGTAGTAGTATGGGATGCTATTCTCACATTGCACTTAGTGTGACCTATAGCTACTATAGGAGAATAGTACTTTCATGAAATATGTGTGAATGAGTGTTATGCTGTGATGTTATGGATGATTATTTTTAAGTTTTTGAGTAAATGGGATCCATTAGGATCACTAAGTGGGAGCGGTAGTATGAGATGCTACTCTCAAATTGAACTTAGTGTGACCTATATTTCCATGAGTGTGTTGCATATGTTAGCCAAGGGCGTGGTTTTGATTTCCAATGAGGTAAGCCTAATATTTGGTAGTCTTAAGTGTCGCTTTGGTGTGCCTTGAAAGGGGTGTATGGATGATCCTTTCTTGGCTCACCTTAGGGAATTTTAGGATAGCCTTGGGTTAGGGAAGCTTCAAAGTAAAACGGGTTCATATGACTTGGATCGTGCCATTCACTGTAAGGCTTTCACTATAAGTGTTCAAACCGTTCACTGTAATGTTCATTCAAGCTTTATGTTAAGTTTTGGGAAGTTCACTGTAAAGTGTCTTTTGGTTGAAAAATTATGTGAATCTTTCTAAGTGTAAAATTATGCTTATTATGTTAATTTGTTTCTAAATTCGTGAATGTTATATTTAAGTAGCATGAACTATTATTTTACTAAAATGTCCCTTTTCACATGTTTTTGAATATGCCATACTTAGTACATTAATTGTACTAACTCCATACTTTTCTATACTATAAGTATAGGTTGGGAGCGTTTTGAAGGTTGAAGTCTAGAAGGTGAAGCTCTAGAAAGTTCCTCTCAAGAAAAAGTATGTCCTCACATATTCGAGGGCATAGTCCGTTTCTTAATTTCATAGTTAAAGAATTATTATGTATTTCTTTCAAATGTAAAGGGCCGTGTTCTAAGTTAATTATGTCGTGTCTTTAAGTTTCTTATGTGACGATGAGATTTCTTAAGTATTTATAAAAGATTTCCTTTATATTTAAATGGTCCGTGAAAAGTTTTAATTCTAGGGGGTACTTTGGGGTCGTGACATTTTTGGTCTGATAAGTTTCCTTATGATTCTGCATGATGATCGTCTAATGTTATGGTTTAGACTTGAAATGCTTTGAAGAAGTGTGGTAAATAGCAAAAGATGCATGTAGTCTTTATATAGGTCTAATGGTTTAATGTTGTTATTTTATGTGTAATGCTTTATGAGTTGCCTTGTAAGTATTGGCCTCTTTAGTGTAGGCTTGATTCTAGAAGTGAAGGTAGTGTGTTTACCTTGTAAGGTGATGATGTGGGTTGGAATGACGTAGGATTTACCTAGCCCTAGTAATGAAAGAAAAGAAAGTGGCCTTTATGGACAATTTTCCTATATTGTTTCCCTTAAGGTTTTCATGATCCTTGGTATTCATGATGTAGTTAAGGCCTTGTGTGGTTAGGTAGCATGAGCTAGCTTGATTTTATGAGTCTCCTTTAGGTGTTAGACTTAGAAGAATGATGATGCATAGATGGTTCCTCTTGAAGGTTGAGATAATTTGCTCTTGATAGGGTTTACCCTAAGTGGGGGATGATGATGTGAGTAGTAAGGTGGTAGATATCCTTATCTTTCCTTCTATTCTTACTTTAGTTTAAAACTAAAGAGTTCCTAGTAGCTTGTTCATGATAGGAGTCTTGCATATAAGTATATGTTGGATGTTCTCCATATGTTATACATGTCTTAATTAACACGATCTTAATTTTTTTTTGAAGGTTCTAAATTTCATGAAAAAGGAATTTTGCTGAAATTCATGTTTTCTCATGTTTATTGTGCATCTTGATAAGTTAATTGTTCATTTAACTTCATGAGAAGTGGTAAGGAGCATGGTGGATGTCACTTATAATGTAACACGTTTTAAGCCATCAATGAGAAATTGAGTCTCCCTTAAATGAATAATGCTGAGTCTCTTAGAAATATGTTACTTTTATGACTTGAGAAGTTTTTATGTAGGCTCAGTTTTAAAAGGTGTTGGTATGCTTAGCTAGTTCTCTTGATGTGTGCCTATAAATTGCAGTTGTAAAAATTATCTAAAAGGATTTCCCATTAAAATTAAGTCACAAGTAAGGGTTGTTTGGACAAAAAAATATTCTTTAAAATGAGCAATAGTGACAAAAATAAAATACCATTGATTTATGAGATAAAATTGAATACCGCAAAAAATGGATAGTCTGTGCAAAGAATATAGGACTTTATTCACATATTATTCATTCATGCAGATTCAGGATAATTAAGTAATTGTAACATAAAAATCCTAGATGTGGGTGTATTTGGTATGAAGAGGAATGTGTTTTAGAATATGTTTTCCTTGGAAAATAGGTAGGTTTTACCTTATTTTCTCATGTTGTGTTGTTGAGTGATAAAATATTAGCATCTAATATTTGGTGGGTGAATGGAAAATATTGCCCATAATATATTTTTATATTTTGCTAGAATGTACAAAATACCTTTCAGAAATATATTTCCAGACTGAGAGCCAACCACGATAAATAATTTGGGACACGGACCTGATACCCATATCGAATGTGACCCTAATGAACAATTCAAGATCTGACCCCGACATTTGACCTGGAACATAACATCGACTTTCAACTTTAGACCCGATAGTTAAATTTGGACCCGACTTTGACTCACACCCAAACCGGTATGCCACCCTAATGCTCCATGTGGATCCGACCCTTGATCCAACCATTTCCTTGACCCCGACTCATGCTCCGAACCCAAAGTCGAACTAGTACATGACTTAAACCCCAACACTTGAACTACAAAACTACTAAACAAGGATCTACTGTCAACGCTATATCTAGGAGCTGACTTCTATATCGGGAGAGGATCCTCACTTTAGCCCTGGCAATGACTTACAAACATGGACCCGACTCTAAAATCATACTTATGACCTGACATTTGATCCAAAATACAACCCCAATGACCAATTAAAATTTAATCCAAACATCTAAATCGAGACTCAACTTTTGAACGTAGTCTTGTTCCAACATCAGACCTAATATTCGTCCCTAAAACTAACCCCAACTCCTAATCCTGGACGTGAACTTTAATCCTAAACCATGACTCAAATTACGATTTGAGTGAAAATCCCAACATCAGACCCCAACCCAAACCCCGACCCTAACACTTAAATCTACACATAATCTTGATGGTTGATTGGGATCCAACCCAAACTCGACTTGTAACCAAAATATAAAATCTCTTAAGTGGGACATGACCCCCAAACAAAACCCCAACATCTTAATCAGTGCTTGACTTCCAAACTAGGACCTAAGCGTGATACCCAACGCAGGACAAAACTTTTGAATTGGGACCCAACATTTACATCTATCTTGAGGCCCACACCACGACCTTGAATTCACACTCTCGATTACTAAATCTTGACATCGGAACCAACATTCAAACGCAGCTTGATCCTGAATTCGTACTCGAGATCCATCCTGTGAAACATGATTAAACTCGATACCCGAACCAGATGACTGACCCAGGATCTGGGCTTGAGAACTGAGTTCTAAATTGAGATCTCACCTGAATTACCAACTTAAGAACCAACTTCTTAACAAATATCAACCACCAAGATCTAATGCCTTACCCACGCCTAACACCTCAGCTAGGAATCCATTTCTAGAATGAAATTTGACCTCAATACTTGACCCCGATAATCAATTGGGGACCGAAATATGATAATAAGGACAAGACCTGTACTCTCCACGTGTACCCGACCCTGACAACAAACTAGGAACACCACCCTGACACTTTACTAAGGTTTCAACCATGAATACTTAACTAGAACACGACACTAATTCAAGATTCTACCACGATCTAAATTTTAATATGAGAGTTGTCGATTCAAGGTCAAGACTCTAGTCCCGAATTTAGAAAAAGGAGTATAATTTTTTATTAGTATCGGATATCTATACATGAAACTTTAGTTAGGAGTGAAAGTTGATGTGTGTGATTGAAATAATGTTATGGAAAAGTGTTTTCCCTATTTTTCTTGAGGTAAGTCATTTTCCTTTATATTGAGATAAATGATTTGATTTGG
>NC_028645.1:9463764-9484035 GCF_001406875.1 Solanum pennellii
TATATATATATATATATATATATCTAAATTTCATTAAAAAAATTATGAAGATGCTATGCACAAATATCTGGTGAAACTTTTACTGTTTCACTCTCGAAAAATTAAAAATACAAAATAAATTAGGATGGATGGAGTATTTGTAAATTTTAACATCAAATTAATTATTCTAATGAGGTCTTATAAATTTGTTCTACATTTTATATTTTCTATATTTGGATATTTAGTTTTCCCATTGCCTTTTGTTTTGTATTGTTGCTACATATTATCTCAATTAAGTATAGGTTTGTTGTATTATTAAGTTATACAATCTTTCACAATTTTTAAATGACAAAAAAAGGAATAAAAATAGAATTATAGTTAAAAATGTAAAAAGACAATATTAGACACAATATCCTTAGGTTTTATCGACAATTATGGATTAATTAAAAAAAAGTCTAACAAAATTTCAGAACTTGACGGCTAAATTCCCTGGACTTCTCCCCTTCTTTTTTCAGAGAGATCAATTCCTTCGCCTGACCGCATGAATTTTAGGGATTAACTGAATCAATTCCCTTGTTTCATCATCTTACATATAGAGTAAGTTGTCAAATTACTAAAAAAGGGTTTGTGATTTGTAATTCTTTTTTTTGATTTCTCATACAGTTCTCCAAAATTGTTTGCCATAGGTTGATATCTGTTGTAGGCGTTTAGCATCCGGATTTTAGGATTTTATCTACCAGGAATCACATTTAGCAACTAGAACCTCTACTACTAATATACTGAAACTTTAGTTTTAGTCCAAAACTTTAAAATGCGATTTCTTAAGCTTGGCGAGATTTGATTGATGTGATTCGAAGTGTTGGGGTCTAAGTGGATTGTGGATAAACATTGGTGTTCTAGGAAATTGTTGGACGCTCTTTGCTTAGGGTATATTCCGACCGAAGGGGCTTCCCTCTCATTTATTTTCTTCAATTTGTATTTTGATTACATGTAGTTGTTCGGGTTTTTCCACAATTGAAATTGAGCCCCGTTCGGTGCAAAAGACCAGTAAGGCATTTAAAACATTTTGGTAGAGTCAATTTTGGGATTTCCAATATGGGCCCTATATTCCCATTTTGACTAAATTTTGGGTCCATTTCCAATTATTGCGATTTTTCTAACTAAACATCCATAATGAAATTATGGTTTATAATATGATGGTGTGGCAGGTTCAATGGATTTTGAATAATGGATAGCTCGTTTGTGGTTGATTTGGAGCACACATGATCGGCTTTGAGGTAGGCTTCCATATAATTTCTTGATTGAGATTCTTAAATAATGTTTAGTATATATTTCATGTAATTTTGGATTGTAATTTCTAGATATTTCGATTGCGTCTTGTTATTCAATCTTCTATGTTTGAGAAGCTGAAACTTGTTGACTCGTAAAGACTTAGTGAATATATCAGCCAATAGTTCTTCCATCTTGCAATAAACGAGAGTTATATCTCCATATTTTTGCACTTCTCTCATGAAAAAGAACTTGATTTTGATGTTCTTAGTTCTTCCATGAAACACAAGATTGTGACATATAGTTGTTGTTGCTTCATTTTCCACGAACACTTTGATGCTTTCAGTCGGTTCTCTATGAAATTCAACCACAATTTTCTTCAGCCACAATGTTTAATTTATTGCACCTACAGCTTTCCCAAACTCTGCTTCGATATTAAATTGAGCTACAATATCCGTTTCCGAACAACTCAATGTGAAATTTAAACCTAGAGTAAAACATTACCCTGAAGTACTCTTTGCATCATCCTCGGAATTGCCCACATTAATGTTGGATTACCCAAAAAGCTTCATAGGTTGAATCTTCTTAAACTTGACTCCATAGGTGATGTTTCCTTTGATGTATCACACAACTCTTTATGTCGCCTTCAAAGGCACTTCACTAGGACAATGCATGAACCTTGATAAAACACTTACAACATAATCGGGTCTTGTAACTGAAAGATAAGTTGAAAATGCAATGAAACTTCTGAAGTATGTCTCATTGACCTTTTCCGCTCGATGATTTACTTAGCTTCTTATTTTTGTTCATGGGAGTACTAATCTCTTAGCAATTTTCCATTTTGAGTTTCTTGAGAATTTAGTTTCTGTAATTTTTCTGGAAAACGAAAAACTCATTTTTTCCTTGTGTAGTTTCCATTACAAGGAAATCTGTTATGAGACCAAGATCAGAAATTTAGAAAGCTTGCATCATATCTTGCTTGAACTCATCAATTTGCTTTTCTGCTCTCTTGTATTCAAAATGTCATCCACATAAACAGAAACAACAAGAATCTTACAGGTATTATGTTTACAATACAATGCGAATTTTGAAAGACTCATTTCAAAATCAATACTTAGGAGATAATCATCTATTAAACTATACGAAGTTCTTGTGAGTGTTTTAAGACATAAATAGCTCTATGTATTCAATAGAATTTATTTTCCTTTCCATATATAACAAACCCTTCATGCTGTTCAACGTAAACTTCTTCTTCAATAATATCATTAAGATTTCTAATTTGGCATCCATTTCATGCACTTTTCAAGCACGTTGTGCAAAAACAATTATAAGCAATCTTATCATGTCGAGCCTAGATACTTGAGTAAAAGTGTCAGAATAATCTTCAAAAAAATATGTGCATAAACATTAACTAAAAGTCTTGATTTATCTTGTTGATTGAATCATAAACATTTAACTCAGTTATGACCATCTACTATACTCAAATTATTTTTCTGCCTTGAGGTTTGCAACAAACTGCCACATATCATTTTTATTGGATCATAAACAGCTACTCATGCATTGCATTTCTCCACTTTGGGTCTTTGATAGCATCTTAAGGGTTAGCATATTAACTAATCACAACATTACATCTCTCATATATATCTGAGAGAAAACGAGTTTACCTAACTAGTGGATTATCGTCCCTTTCATTTTACCACGAGCTTGTCTTCTAGATGGAATTCCTTGAATCATTCTGATTCCATTCTTCATTCTCCATCATATGGACCTTCTGCTAATAACAATCTTCTCACCTACAGGTAGAAAGATTATGTACGCTTTTGAAATATTATTGTAACCAATAAAAATTCTCGAGGCAACCTTTTTATCTATTTTATCCAGTTTGACCAGAGGTACATAGGTAAACAAAGCTACCAAACACTTTAAGAAAATGAAGCGGATGTCTGTATCCACATCATTCTTGAAAAGGATTTTGATCTTTCACAACTATTCAGGGAATTCGATACTGTAGGAACACAACTGTATTTGCTGCCTCTGGCCAAAACATCTTTGGCAAATTCTTTTCGTGCAACATAGATCTTGCCATATCCATGATAATTGTGTTTCTTCTCTCACAAACACTATTTTTTATGGAGTATAAGGAGTAGTAAGTTGACATTCAATCCATTATTCTTCACAAAATTGACCAAACCAATGAGAAGTGTACTCCTTGCCACTGTCAGAACGTAAAATCTGTATTTTTCAAAAACATTTATTTTCCAATTTCTCTTTCAGCTTCCAAAAAATGCTCTTGACCTCCGATTTGTACTATAAAAAATAAAGCCAGAACATTCGGGTAAGATCATCAATAAAAATAACATAATAAAGGCTACTTTTAAGTGAAGGACCTTTGGGGACCTCCATCATCTGTGTTAACCAGTTGGAACTTTCTTGTTGCTCTTCAAGTTACCTTTGGGAATGGAATTCTACTTTGTTTTCTGAATTAACAAGCCCAACATTCTAAGAACTCGCTCCCAGTATAGAAAGGTCATCAAGCGTCACGAACTCTTGTATTTTGAAAAACCCTTGATAATGATAGTGTTAGAGTCTCTTATGCCATAACTCGTAAGCATTTTCTCTTGCTAAGTACACCCATTCTTCTTCCTCCATTATATTTAATTAGAAACTTTTGCCTCTCATTTTGACTTCAAAAAAGTCATGTCCTGATGCTTCTATGATCAGGCAATCTTTATCTTCGAAATACAAATCGAAACCTTTTTTCTTACAATTGACCATACTTAACATGTTTTGATCTAAATATGGTATGTAGGAACATCATAATTTTCTTAAGTACCTGATTGTGTTTCAATTGTAATAGTTTGCATTCTCTTTGCAGGAATATAACAACCACAACCTATTCTTACTTTTGAAACTCCAGTAGGTTTCTAGTCATTAAAAAACCCTTTGTCATAAGCCATATGGTTTGTGCATCCGCTATTAATCAGCCAAGCCTAGTTGAAACATTGCTTGTAAAACAGGATGCCACAAAGAGTAAATCCTCTTCTTGTTCATTAAAAACCTAGACATTTGTGTCTTGCTACTGCCATTTGTTCTTGCAGATAATTGCATTATGCCTGAGTTGGTTGCACTTAAGGAATTTAGCATCCATCCTTTTCCAATACTCACACAACACGTGCCCATTCTTTCCAGAATGCTCACCAGGAGGATAGTTTCCTTTGAAGCTACCTGCTCTTCTTTTGTTGTTATAGCAAGGTGCACCTTCTCCATTTTTTGATTGATTCTCTAATTGTGTTTCATTTCTCTTTACTATCTTCATGTTTTTCTGCCAATTCTTCCTCTCTAATTTTATCTTCTTTCATAACGCTTCTTTGTTCTTGATCCTCCAAGGAATTCAATTATTTATCCAAAGTGATTTTTTATAGATCAATGATGTTCTCTAAAGTGGTAATAGTGGCTTCAAATCTTTCAGGTACAACACCAGAATCTTTTCAACATTATCTGAGTATTTAAACCCAGAAAAACGTAATCTTACTCTATTTGTTATGCTCATAAGAACGTCAGATTATCCATTGATTGTTGTCGGTTCTTTCATCTTTTTTAACTCAAACTCTCTAATGAGATTCAACACTTGCATTCCTTTTATATGATAATCTCCTTCATATTTTACCTTGTTTAATGCTAGATGGCCTTTGCTGAATTTTGGAACATCATACGAGTGAAAATTGTTGAAGAAACCAATTTTCTTGTACTTGTTATTTTTGAATTGAGATATTATTTTGTTTTCGGGGAGCTAAAGAACCTCATAGCATTCCTCGATTGCCTCCCAATTATCTAATACTTCGAGATAAACTTCATCCTAAATTCCCGCATGTGAAAATTTTCACCAATGAAAACAGGATGTTTCGTTGCCGAGAAACATGAGCTTTATTCCATGATTAATTTTTTTTCTGGTTGTGGTGCTTGACTTACTTGAATTAGTCAGTCACATAAATAGCCACATAACCCGCAATACAAAAAAGCTTTGAGACAATTTTTTTGTAAAATTCATAATAAAAGTGGAGATGTCAAGAAGAATATCCGCAGAACACATTTTTATTGATGTCTTTGTATTATGTTTCTAAAACTGAAAATGAAAAATAGGAAGCAGTAAACCCACGACTAGCAGATTTCTAGCTTACTAACTTACTCCTAAATAATTGGTATAGATCTCTAACAACTAATTGTCTAAGTCTTATTTAATATAAAGCAATAAAATTAAATTAACTACAGTTGAAAAAGCAAATTCCTAACACAATCTTAGTACAATAAACCCATGACTAGCGGATTCCTAACTCACTAACTTACTCCTAAATAATAGGAATAGATGTCTAACAAATGATTGACTAAGTCTTATCTAATATAAAGTAGTAAAAGTAAAATTAACTGTAGTTGAAAAAGAAAATTCCTAACACAATCTCAGTACCTTTAGTAACTTGTATAACATTTGATTGTCCTTGTGCTGATGTCTCTTGCATTAATCATCAGGATGAATTGAGCACCTGAACCCTTATATTATTTATTTACTGGAATTACACACCTCAAGTTGATTTCCAACACTTTTTAGGACATGTTTCTACACTTGGTACACAAATTCAACAAAATTGTTTTTAAAATTAAATAAGATTCCGCCTAAGGTACTGAATAATTGCATTCACAATACAATCTCTATATTTCGTAGAGGCATAAGTAGGAAATCTGAAGCAAAAACGTTCTCTGTAATGTCCATAGTAAATTCTTGAATATTGAACTAGTTTGTACCCTTCTTCAATAGGCCACACTTATAGACAATTCAATGATCGTAAAAGATTTACAGCTTAAGGTGTTAGATACTTATTATTTAATGAAATGATGTGTGATCCTTGTGTCAATCAAAACTTGTCCGGTTCTCTTCTCATGATACGTTATAAGCCTTAAGGTCTGATGCCCTATCACAGTAGTAAATGCTTGTAGTGAGATAACTATGAATTTATATACTAAACTAGACTCTTCATGTAACTATACTTCTTTATTGAGATCTACTGAATATTCTTCCAACACCTCAACCAAATGAAGTTATTTCGTGGCGATTATGTTCCTTACAGAATTCTCATCACAAAAGAAAATCCCCTTTTAATTCCTCTCATTCATCTCTATTGTTGCGGTTGAGTAAAAGGGTTGAATTGATCAAAAAAGTAGTATACCTCCGACTGAATCAATATCGCGTTCTCCTTTGCTGCGATGAAGGAAAGTCTCTTGGCATTGTATTATTGTTGAATCTACTAGGTCTCTAAATTGTTGTTTGGTTCAACAATATTTATTGAATGTAGAGATTTCGAAAGTAGGTTTATGATACATTAGAGGTCAACTACAAGTAGGGGTAGGTAGTAAAAGAATTCGAGACTTTGAATTAGGTTTAAGGCCCAAAAAGTGTGCCTTAGCCACAAACATTTCTTCTTGTAACAATGTTATTGGGGACTAACTTTTTATAGGTTTATTTTGTTTTAGTATGAGAGCTTGATAGAATGAGTGCGTTCACTATTAGTCAATAGACCAGGTCCCTTGACTCAACAAGAACAATAATAAAGGGTAAATAATGACAAGAACACAACACACGTAGTTTACGTGAATCATAGTTACATCCAACCTGAGAAGAGATTATTAATCTCAGAACCAAGTAATAACTCTATTCCTTGAAGAGAATAAGTAGATGTCACACTGCCCACTAAGCTATCACCACTAGTCAACTTAGACTTCAACTAAGATTTAAGATGATTCTTCACTTGAGTGTAATTATTTTCAAGAGTTCTTGAGAATTTTCAAATTGCAAAAACTAAGTTTATGACTATTCGTCATAATTTTATGAAGAATAGTCACAACCTTCTACTCCATGCCAATGACCGAGATTTCTTCCATTTCCTCCACTTTTAGAGACTGTGCACCAATCAACAGTACTTTTTCATACCTGGCAGTTGTGTGTACATTTGCACAAGGGATACGGTCCCTGGGTTTATCAAATCATGAAAAAACAAATAATAGAGCCCATAGGTATTACATGATGGCATTATCATTTCAGGCAATCTTTTAAACTCGGTCTAATACTCCCTAAAACTTCATATTTGTGATAGATCTTTTAAAGCTTTCATAAAATACACATAACCATCACCAAATATTTCAGACAAGTGCTACTGCATACTCAAACCATGTAGGATCCAAACAGAACACCCTAAATTTCAAAAAGGATCTATTCCAATCTATAGCTTATCCTTCTCTGTGTTTAGAAACTATCTTCACACTTTGATGAATGGGAACTTCATTCATAGAGGTTCACTGATCAACTTTATATAACCAAGTTCAGAACTCTCTTCAAAAATATTTGTCACGACCGGAGTCTAGACCCCAGATAGACCGGTGTCGTTGACCTCTCAGAGGTCGCAGACAAGCCTACTTATGTCATTCTTACTTCGTCTAGGTTAATTTTAGCGGAAAATTTGAAACTTTTTGTTTCTTAATATATATTCTAAACATTCTATTAGATTCGTAATTGTTCACCATCAATCATTTAACATTAAGATCATAAAATCAAAGAAATAGTTTAATATAGAATTAAATGTATACTTGCCAAAACGGCACCAATACAATGTCTGAACAAAAGCGGAAAGAAACACTAGTGGAACATACTCCACAAGCTCAACCCTATAATTAAGCTAGAATATAATTGGCAAGCATCCTCGAAAACATGAGTTCCTACCATGTTCGGATGAATGCTCCACGTCCTGATAGTTTCAGCCTCAAGCTGTAGCTCTAGCGTCCACCTATGTGTGCACCTAAAATTGATAATTGTATGGAATTAGTACACACTTGTACTAAGTATGAGTATATGCAAGCATACACCAAGGACATGCATGAGAAATAATAGCTCTTTCCTAACAACATGATTTATGAAAAGTCAAGTCACTGGACTTTCAAAATTTTGATTAGGAAAGTCAATGGACCTGCCAAATTTGGATTTGGAAAGTCATGCCATGAGTGTAACATACATCATCAAACTTATCATTTTGTAAACAGCACATAACATATATCACATATCATATCACGTAGTTCATATCATTCTTTCATACGCCATTAGACCTTGGGATCATGGACTTGACGTTAGAACTTCCCAAAATGGGGGCACAACATATGGGTCCTCAACTAGGGAGAACTTCGTTAGCAAACACAGAGTCTGCTTCATTCATTCGTACATACTTCATTTTTAATTCTTTCACATACTAGTGAAATCACCGATCATACCTACGATGTAATTTATGACTCTCATCGAGTTTGTTGTGCAATGACCAAGAATAACCTAGCGTCATTACATAAGTATAGCTCACCTCTTTATTATCCTATCCTTACACCTTTGGTATTGTTCATTTCATTATGTGCATCATTTGAGGCTAGCCTCATTCATTCATTGGGAACTTTAGCTTTGATCGACATAGATCATGTGAGAATCATGAAATCCAGTGTCTTTGCCACACCGAAAATAGGTGGAATCACCGGCAAAAGTGACCCAAAACATACTAGCATACATGGGAATTGAACTCCGCCAGATCCCTATATTGGCAGTATAGGTTCGAATACTAAGAGATATAACGAGACCCATACCCGAAATGCCGGACAGTCTCATCTCATGAGAGTTACGTGAACCTTCGCCCTTCCCGAAATAAGGCATCACAGCTCATATCTAGTCTATCAGTGCTCAGTATAAAGTTCTATTACATTTAACTCATACATTATGGAAGCTGGCTTCTAGTATGAGGACATCATAGCTCAATAAATGATTTCTGATCTCATCATTAGTATTTAGTGTGTTAATCTCAATACTTTCATTAGAGTGTTCATAGAGGATGGCCTATTCATTAACTTTATACTCTCATAGGTGAGAACATTTTTGGTAACAGAGATTGCTCTCATCTTTTACATTAGTCTCATATCATGTTGTCACCACATTCATTAACATAAGCACATTTACTCTTCATAATTACTCACCCCATTTTACGTGAATGTTCATTTCATCATATTCCAATGCACTTGGCCATTTAGTGTGTTTCACACTCTTACTTAACCATTCTAGGGTTTCATCATTTCATTGTTCATTTCATAATTTCTTTGTTCATTTCATCATTTCATTGTTCATTTCATCATTTCATTGTTCATTTCATTATGTACCAATGTACTTGGCCATTTAGTGTGTTTTACCCTCTTACTTAACCCTTGTAGGGTTATATCATTTCATTACATACATCTTAGGTTCACTTATTTTAAACATATGCTAGACCTATGGATCTATAAATACAAGACATGAGGCTTCATTCATCGTTCGTTCAAGTGATTCATATCTTCCTAAGATTATGTAGTACAAGACTTATGTATCTTGTATGTATGCCAAGATCTCGATTTCGATATAAGTAGGTGGCATTATTCTTGAACATTTAATTAACATGTGATTTATGTATCATTACAGAAATTTGGGAAAGGGAACCCAAGTTCGAAACCGTTGGACAATACTTACATTTTTCCTTGACTTTATTTTTAGTCTTCATGACCCTAGATCGATCCCCAACATCAACATTCTATCTTTATTTTTCTCATTGTATTCTCCTATTATTTGGCCGAAGGGTTGTGGGATCGAATTCCCACAACCCCTTTTATTTTTCATTTAAAATTGTGTTGTCCAATTTTCTTAGACCATGAGGTTGTGGGATCAAACCCCCACAATCTCTCCTTATTTATTCTTTAATTTCGCTAGGGGCTGTGAGGTTGTGGGTTCGAACTCCCACAGCTTCCTTATTTTATTTTTATTTAAAATTGACTTAGCTAGGCATTTGGCAGTGAGGTTTTGGGATCGAGCCTCCATAGCCTCACTTTATTTTATTATTTATTTCGTCCTTCTCTTTTCCAGCCTTGAGGTCGTGGTTTCGATTTCCACGCCTCACATTTTCTTTTTTTAATTTTCTTCTTTAACTTCATTCGCTTCCTGGAGGTCGTGGGTTTGATTCCCACGCCTCCCATTTTCATTTTTTTAATTGTTTTTGCATTCTCCTTTCTCAGCCAATATACCCAATTTCGAATCCCCCTAACCCCTTTTCTTTTTCTTGAGAATTTAAGGTGTTATACGGGTGAGGTCACAGGTTCAAATCCTAGTAGCCTCATCCCTTTAAAATCAATTAAATTTTGCACATTTCACCTCTATATTTTAGCCTAACAAAACCTATATTTTTGGCTGGAACTTAATCATTTTCTCAACTTATTTTCATCAATTTTTCCACTTGAAAACTTAGGACAATTCATGGATTCGTTTAGCCAAATTGTTGACACTCAAATCAGCCCCATTTCCATTTTAATGAACATCACGATTACATAGATTTATGTAAGCAAAATGACTACTAAAACAATATTAAACTTGAAGCCTTAATTTGGTCTCATTCAAGTACATTCACAGTAACATTTTTTTACATATGCACACACTTGCACAAACATTCAATAAATGGTTGCCTATCATACGATTTCAAGTACACAACATAATCATATTCATCACGAAAAATAACATACACGTAAATCTACCAGCAATCATACCCAACCTACGATTCGTTGGGAGCTAGTGAAAGGGGCATGCAAGAGGGGAAACAATCCTAGTTTTCGAATGAGTAATATAAACCTTAAGGGGTATCTTTGGGAAAGGGAACAAGAGAGAAGAAAACCCATACATTTTTGACGTTAAACTCTTGATTTGCTTCCCAAAAACTTCACCATGGAACACGTCTAAACCTCCTCAATATCAACTCCACTTGAATGACAACCTCCCTTAGCCTAGTGTGCGATTAATGTTTGTTTTCTTGTGATTTAGTGTGAGTTGTTCAAGTGTGAAGAACTTGGTTTTCTTTTATGCTTTTGTACCTTATTTTGCCAGAGAAATTTTGTGTGAAATAATAAGGGGGATTGAGCGTGAGAGTTGAGAGATAGACGTGAGAGAGTAGAAGTTATATTAGGCTTCGGAGTCTAGTTTAGGTCTTAGTCAAATAAGGTTTACTTAATTATTAAAAATATGATTTTTATGTTATTTTAAATCAGCTAATGAATAAAAATTATTAATTTATTATATTAATTCAATAGCTTAAACAAAAATCACATTAATTCCTTGCTTCCACCTAGGTTCGAACCCGGGTGAAGCAAGACATCACTTCAAGAGCTCAATTTCGTCTCTCTCTCCCCAAATTGCCCCTCCAGCTTATTAATTAAATAATTAATTATATATTTAGGGTAAATATAATAATACCCTTAGCCTAAAAAAAGACCATTTTACCCCTAGACCCTCCAAAACTAAGATTTCCTCTTTTTTAAGTCGGGTAAAGACTCCTTGGAGTAAATCTTCGTATTCGAGATCCATACATGGTTGTACCCAACCTTTCCAAGACAAAATAACTCCCCAAGTTAGTTTGCTTGGCTGTAGCAAGGGTTCCGTGGTCTGGTTCTACGCGCATCAATCCGTTTGAGCCCTAGTCTAATCATAGGCATTCTTGACACATTAAACATCACTTAGTATATCCATTTTTAGGGTTGTTACAATATTTAGGAAATTTTAACCTATAATAACGAGTGTTACCACTATGATAAACAACACAATTTGGTGTTTCTTTGGTTTGATTCTCACGCTGACCTCTATGAAACCTTCTCTTACATTCAAAATTCCTTATCTTTGTCCCATTTATCAATATATTTGATTTCTTACTTGATCTTACCCAATTCATTTTCTATGTGAGCATTGTGATCATGGATATTAGACATACCCTTTATTTATTTCTTCAATTGTTCGTGAATGTGCAGAGTTCTATTTCAAGGATTGAATTCTCTAATACCAATTGACGCATGAAATTAACTAATTCAGAGTTAGAATCCCGAGGAAGTTGATTATGCAAAGCCATGGAAATTGTGGGTTTTTTTAATAAAGAAACTATGAAAACAATAGAGAAAGACTTTGAGTAAAAAATACTACAGAATTGTCAAAGGGGATTATTTTATTAATAATTCAGAGACAAACACTTATAGATATAATTCCTTACTAAAAATAGAAAAATATGCAAGTCAAACTCAAATAACAAATAAAAGAACTAGCTACTTAATGCAAGTCACGAAGGAATATAACAAAATAATTAAAAAACCAAAAAGTATCTAACTATTTTATTCTGCAATATCCTGAGATGTATTGTCAACACTCCTCCTTTGATCGTAAATTATAGATTGTAGTCTCATCTAAAATTGTCCTTGTGAGCAAATCCGCTAATTCATCTTTTGTCTTGCAAGACTTGTGTGCATCTTCTACTGGATTAAATGAGAAGCTCTTACCTCTCATTTCAACTTGTAAAATCCATTGCTTAGTAGAGTAAAATATTCGCCAATATTTTTCTCCAAATAATAATTAAAATCCTTAACTGATTAACAAACAAACACTAAATAAACTTGTATAAATATTAAGAACATAGAGAACATCTAAATTTTTTTGTACGTGTATTTGTTTTAATTGCAATAGAGCTTTTTTCTTTTGCAGGAATACAATTACCATTCCCAATTCTTTCTTATTTTCCATAGGAATAAACTCTTTGAGAATACTTCTTTCATATGTCATGTGTTTTTGTACAACCACTATCAATCATAAAAAAATCAGATTTTTTGGTTGAAAAACAACTTGCCACAGAAAGTAGTATTCTTCTTCTTCGTTAGTGGTGACTTTCCCAACTGTTCCATCCTTTTGAAATTTGCTTTTGCAAATAACAACTTCATGACCAACTTGTTTGCCTATTTTGCATTGTGCATCTGGTCTCTTCAAGAATTTACCATGAGATTTATGACTGACTATTAATTCTCCTTCAACCATGTGATCTTGCCTCATAAGCCTCCTTATTCGGACTAGGTTTGATTATTTGACAGCAAATTAATTTCATAATGCTCTTCCATGGCTTTCCAAAGATCAAGATCATCAAAATAAATTTCCATCATCACAATCCATAATTGATAATTTTCACCATAAAAATATTAGAGGAGCCATTCATGAAAAACTATTTTCGGAATCCATTTTTTCACACATGTCCGTCAAGAAGAAGACTCCAGATAACAATTTTTTGTTTTTAATTAAAATTAAAACTAAGAAAATAACGGGGAATGACTATGAGAAAAAAATACTACAGAATCAAAGGGAATTATTTTATCAATAATTCAAAGACATACATTTAAAGTTATAATTGCTAACTAACATAAAAAAATATACTAGTAAATTTCAAATAACAAACAAAAGAACTAGCTTCTAAATTCATGTCACATATGACTCAAATAAAATAATTTAAAAACATTAAAAGTAGCTATCTATTTTATTCTGCAATATCTTGCGACATATTCTCAGTTAAAATAAATTTGAGAAGAATAGTTGAGTCAATTGTATTCAGAAAGAGAGAATTTTTTCCATCAAACCTGAAATCTTAATCCTCATACAACTGTTATATATGAATATATGTCAAGACTAAAATGAATCACTATTATTCAAACTAACTAACTTCACTGTTACATCTAACTCCTAACAAACTAACAGATTTATCCAGCTCCTCATTTCTTAATGACTTTTGCCACCTCAGCTAATTAGTTATTAAAACGGTTTAATTTCAATTTTGTTGAAAAGTATTTGTAGTATAGGGAATGTATATTATGTGGATTCCTTCTAGGGTATTGTTAGGAATCCTTTATGGTAACCAAGTTAGATTTCCCTATTAATAGAGAGGTGCTCTTAATTGTAAAATCATCCCTTAAGAGAGATAACAAGCCTTTTCTTCTCTTTATTTTTTCTTCCTATTCTATAGTTTCATAACACATTTGCGATTATATATCTATTATTATATGTATGAATTAAATTTTGGTTCACTTATTAATGATTTTTGTCTAATTGATAATCTTGCAATATTAAGATCCGTCATTGTTGTTGCGAGAAATGAGTGTCTGCTCTACATATAGAGGTCTCTAGTAAGTGGTTGTATATTTGAACTATAGTTCTTTGGGTATGAATGTTTTGATTTTTCTAGTTTCAAGATTCCAAATGAAACTAGAAGTTTCTTGAATCCCCATTTGATTCCATTGGGCATAAATTAAATATCTGTAATCACTAAAATGGTGGATTTAATCCAATATTCTTATGGAAAATATCTAGATTTATTTCTGTACTTATCAATTACAAGGTTAATGGTTTGGTCTTGATGGTTCGAGTCTAGGAGAAAAATTATTCTCCTAGACTGCAATTGTCATGTTCCATAGCATATTTTATGCACTATAATGGGCTTTGACTGTATTATACATGAAGGGTGAATGTTTCTTATATACAATAGCTTTGTTCCATCTTTTCTTTATTGCTTCCTAAAAATTAATCCTTTCTAGGATATGCTCAACTGATTCGGTCCGTGTTTTACTTATGTAAGTAGACCTCTACAACTAAAATGACCACATACATTTGGGATTAGGATAAATTTTGACAATTGAGAAATTTCTCTTCAGTTGATCAAACTTCGAATCCACTTCTCTAATGCACTTTATGAATTGAAAATGATCTTTTGTAGTGGTGAAGCATCGACAGAATGATGAGGGGGTAGAGGAACAGTTTGTGTCAACCTAAAGTACCGTGCAAGCCTTTTCAGAGAGTAATACTACACTCCAGATTTTCCAAAACTTGAGTTCCTTATTGCGAGACCATATTGTAGGTCTCGAGAAATAAAGAAGTTTGATCAAATATCTTCTAGAGGTAGCTTATTATATGGGATATGTCCCGCCAATTTCATCCATCCAGGTGAATATGGAGTGAAGTGGCTAGGAGAAATGGGGGAACATAAAACATTCTCGGAAGCTGTTCTGTTTTAGCTTCTCTTGAGCTAGGGCAATCCCTAAAGTTGTACAGTTCTCTCTATCTTTAGGCAAAGGTCTATACTGCGGGAAGTAAGACTATTGCTAGAGTTGTGGAATCAAGAAGGGCCTCCTTGCAGGACCAATTCCTCGGGTAACTAAGCTTTTATAGCCTCCGTATATATAAGATAGTATTAAAGGACTAAAAGAAACCTTTTTGCCGAACCAAGAGTTATGGGTAGATTAACATACTCCTTCGCTACTATAGACGAACCAATGAAAAACAAAAATTTGCAGAGCCACATATTGAGAAACGCCAAATGTTCCTGTTCATTTACACCTTCTTTTTACGTGTTCACTTTGATGAGCTAATTTATTAGTTAGCCAAGGATTTGGTTATTTAGGGGGCGCTTATGGATCCTACAGCTCTAGTTGTAGTCTTACTTTCTCTAGTATAGACCATTGACTTATGATACGCATAACTGTATGAATTTAGGGATTGACCTTGCTCAAGGTAAGTTAAAACAGAAAAGCTAACCAGAATGTTTTAAGTTCTCTACTCATGTTCTTCCATATCTCCTAGCCAGCTAACTCCATATTCACCCAGATGAATAAAATTGGCAGTGCATATCCCATCTAGTACGCTAGCTCTAGTCGATATCTGGTCCAACTTCTTTATTACTCGAGACCTCCAGTATAGTCTCACAATAGGGATTTCAAGTGTTGGAATAGCTAGAGTGGAGTATTACTCTCAAAATTTTTTTGCACAACAGTTCGGGTTGACGCAGACTGTTCCTATACCTCCTCAATAGTCTGTCAATGCTTCCTTATAGAAATGATCACTTTTCATTTAGAAAGTGGAATTAGAGAAGTAGATTCAAAGTTTGACCGATTTAAGAGAAATTTCTAAGTTGTCGAATTTCATCCTAATCTCAAATATATGAAATCGTTTGAGTCGTGGTGGTCTACTTACATAAGTAAAACACTGATTGAATCAGCTGTGCAGATCCTACATAGGATTATTGGTGCGGAAGCAATAATGAAGACAAGGAACTAAGGTATTGTATATGAAACTTTAACTATTCATGTATAATACACTCAACACTCGTTATAGTGCATAAAAGTTAGATTACATCAATGCAAATAAGAAATTATCGTGTTAATGAATGGGTTGGACCCGACCATCCATGTTTGCTTAAACATCTAAACTTTAGCAACCAAATAGATTTAGAAACTGAATCTTCTTATAAATGGCTTTATGCCTTCATTATTCAATGTAGGTAAGTTTAATAATAAGTAGAAAAATAAACAACAAGATAACTAACCAATCACAAGACAATTAATTTCAAGATAACTTGACTTCAAACTAAACAACTCGTAACTTTCTATTGTAATCATTCAAACTTAAAAATAAACAGTTAAATTTAGCCTCAACCGATAAATAAATACTTCAACTTTGAATATGCACATATGGATATCTCAACTTGTCTTCATTGTTGCATGATTTTCGATCGAAATTCTAAGTATCTCCAAAATTTATGTGTAGTGTCAATGATGGATGTCCATAAAACACAATAGCGACGAGTTAGAATGTTGATAGTTGTAAGTTGAGTCAAATTGAAGTTTCTAAATGTTTATTTTTCAAATTAGAATATTTATTTTTCCAAGACAAGTGTCTCACTATGTATTGTGGTTTTTCAAAAAACCTGAATTCAACTTTCAAGATTGAAACGCGCGCGCGCGCGCACAGACACACACACATATATAATACTTGTCACAACAGCCAAAAAACTATTTTTAACAAGAGAAAGGGGAAAGGCCATTATCATTCAGTTCTTGGTAAGCTTAATTTCTAGTTCTTTTTCATGTAAGATATTTTTTCTTATTTCTTTTTTCCAGTAAGATCGATTAAGTTAGTAATTTTACCAAGGGGTTCGATATATGAAAAAATAAATATACGAATTGGCTTGAGGATTCAACAAATACTATAGATACATACTTAGTAATTTTAACATGTATAAGTAGTGTAATATTTTGAAAAGCAAAACCATATGAAAGTATATATAGCTTGAAAAAGATCCAACATATCCAAGAAGATATGATGAATTATCAAGTTTTGTTGGATAAATTTGAAGAAGTAGACAAAATTAAAATACTTTAGGTTACTCTAGAGGGGCTATCTGTCAGTGTTAATTCATGCACTTGTAAAAGTATGTTTGAGGTTGATAACTCAACTCTCTTCTTGGATTTTATATTTGTGCATTTTTCAAGTATTCTCATTTGTAATATAATCATAGAGTACTGTATTACAATTTTTTTGATAATCATAGAATTGCTAATTTTCTCTAGATCTTATTTTTTTTTCTTGCTTGTTAATTAGTAGATGTTCGTTTCCTCATTAGGATTTACAAGGTAAGGCCTAGACCCCTTTGCTTGTGCTTAGTTTTATTGAGTATTTTTTATTTTAATAAAAAATGATAGACGCTTCTACCGGTATAAATTGAAAAAAAATAAGTAGTGTAATTTTTCGTTGAAGGGATTCGGATGAAATAACCTACACCCCTGCCGATAGACCCCTAGCTTGACAAAAAGACTAATTTCTGAATTAAATCAACCTATAGAACATATAAAAACAAAGAAATTAGTCATTTGTGCTTTGCAAAAGAGAAGTATTTAATGAGCTCAAATTCAATTGATCCATTGATTTTCAAATGGGTTGCTGGGATATATTATCATATACACCATACGTATATTGAAGAACTACATCAAAAATATTTTGTAGCAACACTTAAATATCAGTAATAGCTTAATTACAACTAATTTATTAATGTTAATATATTCATTACCCCAATATATATATATATATAGAGTCAATTACAAGTGACGAGTATATCTAAATACTCTTTATAAATGTGGCTAAAGTTTATATAGACATTGAATCTAATGATAATTAACTAAAGACAACTTAAATTTTAACACTCCGTGTTAATGTGCATAGTTATTACTGCTAAAATTGTATTTATTATACCGAATATAGCAGTTGAAGATGTCGAAGAATGAATTTTGATATCTCAATGATTTCCAATGCACCAAGTTCATGTTCAAAGATCAAATTATTGGTTCTAATAAAATAGGGAAACACAAAATGATTGAAATTACTTTCAATAATGTTACTAAGCATTGAGAGGCTTTAAATATCCAACATAAAATACATAATTTGCATAATTTAAAAGTTAAACAACATAAAATATCTCAAAAACATAATAAACTAACTAAAATTTGAAATACAAATTAATTCAAACTAAACAACTTATTTTGCTAAAAGTTTCTACAGTAACTAAAAGAAAACTTCAACACTCCTCCTTTTCCTGAGTTACTGCATTTGAAAAATATGTCCCACCTCAATTTTTTCATTGGTAGTTTATGGTGGACTTTTTCCATTTTTTTTAACATGCAAAATTTCTTCTTTCTTTTTCTTCTTTCTTTTTCTTCTTCTGATTTTGTTATTGAAAACCACATCAAATAATATTATCTTGTGTAGATGTTATTTGAAGTTACTTTAATATAATCTTTTGTATAATTTACTGAAAGAGGTAGTTAGGATTTTTCTTCCATCACAACCTCACGTATCACATAAGTTTCAAACTATGGTTTTCTGCCAGGACGTTAACTAAGGCTGCATGGTAGGAAACCAAACTTATATTTGCTTTCTTCTTTTTAATTCTTAAATAATGGTGTGTTGATTGTTATGGTGGAAGTGCAGAATATGTTTGAATGACATAGGTTGGAGAGATAAAAGTCCAGTCGGCGAGTACGACTTGGACATCAGTTGGACTCAAGAAATTTTGAAATTGGAGTCTGTAAAACTCGACAAAGGCGAATAACCGACCAGGTCGATGATCTTGATTTTGTATGCCGTTTGGAACCCCACATTAACTAGAGGTCCCCTAAAACTAGACAGGGTAAGTGCCTATTCGGTCGGTAAAACATACGTCCTCGAATGTCTGATAACTATATGGTTGTGAAAGGCCAAAGGTTTAAAATTTCATACTCATTCATTTTCCATCACTTCTATATCCTATAACTCATATCGAGGCAATATTTTTTGTATTCTTGCATTTTTATAACATTTAAGTCGTCAAGATTATGTTCAGAGTTGGATATCGTTGCCGCCTAGATATTCAACTTTATAATTCAACATATAATGTTGGTTTTCCGAACCTTGAATTATTCTTTAGCGATTTGTACTCATTTGCAATGATTTCTATATAATTATGTGTGTTAGGCCTCTCTAATTGAACTTTTATGCTTGTGTGCCTATTTTAATTTGAATATCGTGCCTAAAATTCCTATATTGTTGAATTCCGGAGTATTTTGTCCGTTAAAATTAATTAAAAGTTCCGGATTTTGTCCAAATATTTTTGGGTTTAGTCGAGTGAAGTCTTAGTGACCTACATTTGTGTCAAATGACATAATTTTCCCAATGATAGAGTAGTTGAAGTCATTCTTAAGGGAAAAAGTTGTCAAATGGACAAATTTTGCTAAACTGGGAGTAGTCTGATTATCCTAGTGTTATGTGTTATCTAGTTCTATGTCTAATATACATTTTTATCGTCTTGATTTTTTTTTTTGGGAGCTGCAGGGCTAAGTTTGGGATGTTGGGTGAAAATAGGCACGTTGGGTTGTTTGGCAAGGTGAGTCGATCTCACCATACCACTTGGCGGTTCGGTGAATTGCCCTTTATGACCTCTTATTTCATTTGTAATATTGAGTTGGGTTCTTTAACTTTCGCCGACAAGCCTAAGTTCACTATGTGCACTCTATGACTGGCTGAAAGTCCTTCTAGATCACCCTTTCTGCGCCCCAACCCCCAAAATGCATTGTAAATTTTGGTAGGCTAGTCCTTGCTCACCAAATACTATGAGCGGTTTGCCGAAAGGCCCTTCCTATAACCAACATGCTATTTTTTCTTGGAAATTTTGAGCCACACTTTTCGGCGTGCCTAACCTATGTTGCATAAGAGATTCGGCAACTCACCAAGCAGAACAAGGAGTCTATCTAAAACTAATTTTCTACAATTTTTCATGAATC
>NC_028645.1:9494035-9510408 GCF_001406875.1 Solanum pennellii
GTGATACTTGATTTATTTAGATGTTGCATCATCCCCTTTATTTGATATCATATTGTGCACATGAATTTACATGAGATTGGGTATGAGTAAAGGTCTAACACGTGGAGATCGTCCGTGTCGAGCATGTGAATATCGTCCGTGCAATAAAGAAGTTATGATTATAATTTGGGCACGTGGAGATCGTCCGTGCGGAATTTGTTTCATTTATGATAGTGCATTGAGATCATCCGCACAAACACGTGGAGATTGTCCGTGTCGGTATATGGACCTCGCGAGTCACCCATGGGTCATGAACTCTCGATGCATTTCCGAGGAGTATCATGTATATACTGTTGAGAGAGTACTTAGTATTTTGGGGCATATTGTTTAATTGTTTGATATTGCATTACATCTCATGAAATCCTTCATTCTTTATGATTATGTGTTTTTTTATTGATGATTGAAAATACATAATATTTGGTTACATCTATTTGATGAACTTGATCTTGTGTCTTGCTGATATTATGAGTGCCTTTTTGTGGCTTGTTGTTGATATATGTGTTTGTAAATGGTGAACTATTAGGTTGGACTGATTTTATGCACGTTGTAGTTTTGGAGGTTTGTTTATGGTGTAAGGAGTACTCGTATTTTTCCCCTTAACATGTGTTTAGAGGTTTACTTGCTGAGTACTATGTGGTTTGGTAATCACCCCTTGCTTCTACAATTTTTTTAGGTTACTAGCCCGGATCCATGTGATATATTCTCTTCCTTTCCGAGGCTTGTTGGAGATTTGTAAGATAGGTGTTTGTCACCTTAGTAGATCATGTTACTCCTGTTTATGATCTTGTTCTACTCTATAAATAATTTCAAATGACAAATATATTTCTTTTGATTCAATTATATTACTTGAGAGGTTTGTATGCATTACAATCAAATTTTGGGGATATTTTTGTGTTTATTATAGAATTTCCGCATTTTATTGTAATGATCGAGTTTTAGGCTGACTTGTCTTGGTGGGATAAGACGAGTGTCAACACATCTATTTTTTGCCCACTAACTAACAGAAAAGGTTACGAAGATATCCTTGATTTTTTAGAAAATAAAATTGATTTTTTAAAATTATTTAACCAACTCACGAATATTATTTTTTTTTAAAAAAATGACAAATTAATTACTGTTTGTATTTGAATTTAGTGTGATTATCTAAACTGCTCTATCCACTATAATTTTTCTCTCTCTATATATACACACTATTAAAAAATTAAAAAATAAAAAAAATCAAAGTCATCAATGTTTCAGAAATATATGCACATCGAGAATAATTTGCCACAATTGGATAAAGATATATTTATGGATATTGTTTTCCTTTCCTTTGTTGATTTTATGTTTAGTTGTTGTTTGTTTCATATTTCGCGAGACTTAACAATATTTGTGTGTCTTCAAATATGAGATTTTACAATACTAATTATCAATAATTGTTGTAAATGAAGTTTAAATATTTTATTGTGTTTTCTAACTAAACAAATTATTGTTTTCTAACAATATGATGGATTTCAGGGAACACCTTATCGTTTAATATTAATAAGCGGATGTTAAGAATATATTATATTATTGTTTGTTCGTAATGCTTAATGAACAATAAATCTGGCAATTGGGGAGTATTCTAAAGGTTATACTTCTTTCTTTTAACTATTCCTCGTTGAATAATATATATTTTTGATTGTTTTAATCTCAAAGAGTAAAATTTATTTAACATTTTCTTCAAAAAAAATGTTTTACAAATTTTGAGGATAAATTATATTTCAGTAATCTTTATATCATGTTTCACTAAAATAAGAGTCAAAATGTGTTGAACAATATCACCGATTTTAATTGAGTGTTAATGACTGGAAGAAGAAACCCATGAGAAATTTGATAGTATTATATCCACAAAATATGTCTGAATAGAGTATGAGAAGTTTGAAAACAATTTTAATCATCTATAGTATTTTTTTGACAATTGTTTTTTAAGTTAGTTGACCTTATTCGAATACAAATATGAATTATATATTATTTTGTAATCTTGCATGATTATTATATACCAGTGATTGGATTATTTTTTTGAATAAGTAAAAAAGTTAAACATATGATGAATATTATCACTAATTAAACACAAACCCACAAGAAGAAGAAGATACATATAAAAAGTTGGCTCTATATTTCATGTTGGTAACCCAATCTAAGTAAATCCTAATCAATGGAATTCTTTTTTCTAGGAGATAGTTTATCACCCAATTCAAATAAAATCAACTCAAAATAAAGATATAGGTTATTGATTTAAACAGGATAACTTTATAAAGAAAATTAATTATTTAAAACATAATTAAAATAAAAAAAATGACAAAAATAAAATAAACTAGTTAAAACATTTTAAGAAAATAATCAGCCGTTTGTATTATTTAAAATATCCAAAAGAAAATGTTTTTTTAAAATTACCTCAAATATAGTTTCTTTGTAATTTAATTTAATAAATGGTTGTATTAATTAAGATTATTTTTAACTTAAATCAATTTTCAATTATATTGTTGAACAAATTAATACGGAAAAAATATTTTGAAAACTCTTTTGATTTTGATTGTATCAACATCCATTCAATTTTATGGTATCAAATATTTCTTATGGAATGTTAGGATTAATAAATTATAACATCGATTTTCAAACGATATGAACAGAATAAAGCATAAAACACATTTAATACGATTAAATACATTATATACTAGTAATATTCATTTAATGTGTTCAAATAAATAAGTTAATGATTTGTATTATTTTATTATTGTTATTGTTATATATATTATAACTTAGATATATTATTAACTGAATAGTATATTAGTTATTTTTAGTTACAAAATTATTACATGTTAAATCATCCGCGCGGGCAAATCTGCTGGTAGTATATTAAAAGTACTACACTAGTTACCATGGAATACACGTGCAACACACGTGATCTCAAACTAACTTATTACAAAATAACATAAGTAACCCTTTAAAAACATGCAAAAACAATTTCAAAAGTTAGATAGTCATAAATTTTGTAAAGTAGAGAATGAATAAAATTTTTGTACTTTAGGGAATTTTGTATGTTACACCTACTTAGCCTAGACTAGATTACTATAATATCAATGAGAGTAGCCTCTATGAGCAAATAATAACATCTTCCTAATTCTCCTAAATGCAATTTCCTATATTCGTTCTTTCCATATAGTAGATTTTATCAACATGCAAAGTCACTAGGTGGTCATTAACATAAAATTAATAATCAATCCTTGCGATTCAGGGTTTCATTTGAGTTTTTTCTTGGGGAAAGGTTTCAAAACAAATACAAACTTTGGTCGAAATTGTTGTTACACATTCTAACTTTGCGAGGGTCCTATGACTCCCCTAGACTATTTTTAGGGTATTATTGAGGGTATTATCAGCTTAGTTGGATGAGAAAGTTACCACACTCTCCATTAGGTGGGGCGGAAATTAAGTGAAATGAACCTATCTTTTCTTGCTTTGTGGCGATCCACAGCATTCCATTTTTTTTAAATATTAAATATCCTTAATTTTAGTTGTTAGTTAATATTAGTTTTAGTTAGTGTATATACAAATGCCAAAATATTTCCCTTAATAAATTACACTTAATTATTAATTATTATTAATATTTCTTCTTCATCAAAAATCCAGTCGCTTCACTGTGTCAATTCCGGCAACGGAAAAAATATGCCGATGGCGATAACGGAAAAATCAACCGCAACAATTATAAGAAAGTATAATCACCACCACACGAGTACCATTACCTCCCTCAATTGTAACAACTACCTCCACACAATCGAAATTGCAAATTTGCGATGAACTAAATATAAAAATTAACCCCATTTCAAAATTTTACCAGAGTCGAATCATTATCACTTCGCCATTATGACAAAAAACCTTCCATCGCCACCAAAATGACAAAGACAACCATAAAGTTTTTTTTTTTTGTGAAAATAAATGAAATTTATAACCGAAATCAACCATTACTCGTTAGAAAGAAAAATCCAATGTATATACTAGGTTTTTTACAAATAGAATTAGTTGAAGAAAATTTAGTTGATATAGTTTAAAAGGAAACTTTTAGGATGTTTATGATGGATTTTAATGTGAAAGTCTTCAGGTAAGTGTTTAAATGAAAGAATGGGGTAATGGTTGAAGAAGGTATAAAAAAAACTAGAAAACAATTTGAAGAAAAAAGAATTAAAATAATAAATGCAGTAGCAAGCGGGTTTGTGCCACCTTCTTGATAAAAAAAACTTGGGTTTGACCTTATCACGACCCATATCGTCATCATTCGCACCCACCCTAACCCTTCGGTGGGAGAATCACTACTACCATCCAACTAAAGTAATTACTCTAGAATCTAGGTATTTAAGTTACCTAAGAAAGTTATAATAAATTAAACAATGCGGAAAATATTCATACAATATGAATGTCAATGTACCAAAACTCTAACAACGACAATTCTAAAAACAAGGGGTACAACACTGAAACTAACAACAACTTAACCAGTAGTCTGAGTTCGAAAAGAGTGGATTTAAACAAAGAGAACTCAAGGCAGCCCAGAAATACTACCTTACCCTTGAATTGGACGCAATAACTGATCTCCTACTGTCAACAGTCGCGTGAAGATGCCCTGTACTCAACAAAAACAAGAGCAAGTGTAGAATGAGTACACAAACACCGTGTACTGGTATTATAGCACAACTATCCCACTAGTGTAATATAAATATGTAAGGTCTATCATAATGGAATAAGGTTCTTAGAGCCTCACATGTGCCTAAAAAGGTTTAACATATGTTAATTAAGCGTTTTACAGTATGCATACTTGATTTGAAGTGATTAGGAGGTCAAACGTCCAAGACGTTCGAAATTGATGTGAGAGGTCCTTAACATGTATACGAGTGTATTTACGTTTGAAACTCCGGGCACAGCTCCCCAAGGACCACCCAAAGGGGTCCTTGACGAGGACCCAAAAGGCTTCCTAGACACTGCCTTTGCAGTGTCAATCGATGAGCCAAGGAATAACGGATCGTTCCTCAACCGACTCCCCGTTGATGGGGGTGTAGATCAACACTTAACAATGTGAGCTTAAGCTCCTAGGTAGGATGTGCATTCACAATCGATGGAGCAGTAGGACGAGCTGTCGTCCAATCGACGCCCCGTCTTCCATGGTCGTCAACGATGCCTGCAGTTCTGCTGCATGCACGCTGCAATGCTAAGGGGTGAGTGTCACGTTCCTATATTAATATGGACGGTTTGTTTAAGTTTTTTTGGCATTTTAAGTTTTTATATATGCTTTTAACCCCAGTTAGACCTCATTTTTATAATTAGACTTTCCCTCTCAAACAAAACCTCTCTAGTAACCTCCGTTGGAGATGAAGCTCAAGAACAACTTGGTTGATGGATTGTGATGATTTCTTCATCAATGTTTTGTGGTTTTATCCTATAACGAGGTATGATGATCCTTTATCTTTGGATATCCATTCATCAATCTAGCCATGGTTATTTCTCAAATTGATTTCAAAAGCATGCTTATGATGAATTGTTGATTAGGTACTGTTTTTAATATGATTTTAAATTCAACTGCATGATGAACCCATGATCCTCCAAATTTCTCAATTTAGCCTATATTGTGTTTGTTGTGATCTAGATGTTAGATTTATTGTAGTGTGATTTGATTATGATAAATTGATTATAACTACTGTCTTCTATGTGAATTGATGATTAATTAGGGGTAATTGATCAATGAGGATCAAGGTTTGGTAAGTTTGATCTATATTTCTCTACCTTCTATAGAATTGATGATGTAGTGTACCTGATGTGATCTTGATCTTATGATGGTTGAGTTATGATTTATATTGTGTTACTGTACTTTTAGGTACTGCCTTATATATGTATTGTTCATGAATTGTTATAATTGATCAATGATGATCAAAATCTTTGTGAATTGGTAAGATTGCTCTACTTCTTCTACTTGTCTATAGAATTTATAGGTTAATTGGCCTTGTGAGACATTGTGTGGTATGGTCCACTTACGATTACGGTGTTTACTTTCTTGTCAATCTATATATGTTATGGTCATGACCTTGAAGGCGAATTTGATGTATCGCGAATGTGTGGTTATGGTGATCACACAATATGAATTTACATATCTAGTCTCTTACTCTAGTATCATGATTTAGGTATTGATTATGTCTTCTATAGTTGAATAGAGTTGTTAGGATTAGGTGTGGTTTAGGTTCTGCCATTGATGAAGTGTTAATGGTGAATGAACCCTACCTATTGTACCCTTATATGAATGTGTGATCTTAGCCAATGTTAGGAGTCTAGAATGAAATTGTTGAAGTTTTCTTGCCTCCTATGCGATGATGTGGTGTGTGATCTATGCATGAATGTGGGTTGTGGTCTTAAGAGGGTGGATGCCCCAATATTGTGTAGATAGCCATTATGTGATCATGTTGTCCAACATACACACACTCATATATCATGCATGCTTACAAGTAGTATGGTTCATGGTGTCTAATGAAAGGATAGTTCCTATATACACTAATGTCTACTACTATGCATATAAAGTATATGTCCACGAAAGTATGAATGTATTTCAACTAGGATGACTTGATAGGTGAACTAGTATAGGTAAGGGTCTCAACCTTCATTTATACATTGCACATGTCTACCTTGATAGAATAGTTTCTAGGGTGATTATATCTATACATGAATATGAATGCATGAATTAAGATATGAACATGAAAGTATATGCTATGATGTAAATTATATAATATGATGAAGTATGCATATGTGTAGTATCTAAATGTGTTTATGTGAAAGGTCTTCTCATGTAAGTACACATACACACACATAAATGTATATAATGAAGCATGTATGATAATCTAGTAAAGAGGGAGTCTCTTGAAAGGTATTCTCAATTGTACTCTAAACTATATTGTTCTTGAATATGATATATCCTTGTGAAATTATTTCCCACATTAATTAGGTTGATGAAAGGAAATTCTCATCTATAACCTATGATCTAATCATATGAGGGATTAATTCTCCTAAAGTAATTTTTATGATGTAAAGTTAATAAAGACTTTTCAATAGAGGGAACTTAGCTTATCACCGAGTGAACTTGACCTAATGAGAGGTTCCCCTTCCTAATGAGGAAGACTTGTTCACCAAATGATCTCATGAGATGGAAAATATAATGTCTAAAGGCATAAATAGGGTTTCAATATACATCTCCTAGTTCCATAACTATGTTTCCCCCATAGGACCTAGCAAGTGCATCCACCTAGATTCTAGTATGATGTTAATGTCCTACCTTGGCATGTAGAGCTCCTCCTTTTGGTGTGGGGTTCCATGACACCAAATTCCATGTTTTGCATACGTGGCCTTATTGTATGTTAAGGCTATGATTTCCCTAAAGTAAAATGGACAATTGAAGTAATGTAGCGAATTCTAACTAAGATAACCTATGGATGTTAGTTAGTGTAGGTGAGGGTATGAGACTTTACATATACATTGAACATGTAACTCTTGAAGGGAGTTCTAGCAAGTTGTTCTATCTGTATGTAAATATGTATATGTCTTGTATTCATGACATTATGTTATTGACCCAATTGTAAGATAATATGCATGGTATTAGTACTATGGTGTCTATATGATGAGGTCTTACCTTATATGCATAATGTTGGTCTCGTTGACTATATTATGATGGTCTCACTTGGCATGTATGAAGTTGTCTATACTTGTATTGATGATGTATCAATTAAAATATGATGCTTATGGTCTCTTTTTGAGTTTACTAAGTTTGTGTGGGATTATGGGACTTTACATGTAGGTTGCACTAGTAGGCTTAGATTGGGATTATGAGTAAGGTTTTTGTTATGTCTTTATGAAATGAAGTCCAAGTATGATATTGTTGACTATTGCCTCTTATGATGTTATTTGTAGTGTTGTCTTGCATGTTGTCTTGGGGAATGGGTCTTATATGTGGTTTTTGAAGAATGTTGGGTCATATGTAACCTATGTGTTTCATGATATGTGGTGCTTATGTGAAAGTCTGTGCTTAAGTTAAGGATGGTTGTACGAACGTTCACCTTGGTAACCTTAAGGTGATGTTGAGTGTGGGTAGTGAAATGGGACACTATTCATGCATTGCACGAAGTATTACTTATGGGTTACTTGGGGGTGAGGAATAATAGTAATGTAAAAGAACGTTACTTTGTATGAAATGCTTGATGTGTATTAAATGAAATGTATGAATTTATATGATGTTATGACCATTGTATATGTCTGTATGAAGTATGTGAAGTATATTGTGTAATTGTTCCAATGCTTGTGAAGTTTCTTCCAAAAGACATGTTGCATGATTTCAAAGTAAAATGTCTCCTTCAAATGCATGTTTTTGCATGGTTGTCGTACTTAGTGCATTCTTGTACTAACACCATTCTTCTTCACCTTTTTACACAAAGTGTATGTTATGGATGTTTAAAGGATGTCTCTAAAGTGAAGGGCTTGATATGTGTTTCCCAAGCTCAAGAAAGGGATCCTTATGAGTCAAGGATTTCCTATGTCCTTTTCATGTTCAAAATTATGCAATAACTTAATTATTGTTATATATTTATAAGGGTCGTGTCCTTATTCTATTCTAATGATGTTGAGTCTACGATGGAAAAAGGGACGTAGAGTCTAACTATGTATTGTGACTTATATTTTATTCATATGAAGTGATGATTCTAGCATACGATATGCTATGAAAAGTTTTAAATTTTCTGCTAATTTCCTATGACAATGCGGTGAATGATGCATATGTGCTTGTACAAGACCTCCGAGAGGTCAAGTACGCCTTGTTACTACTATGAGGTGATCCCCGATCGCGACAAACGTGGTATTAGAGCACCAGGTTATAAAAGTAGTTTAAGTGTTCAAAAGTCTCATATTGCCATGTCGAGTACAGTCTTGTTCATCGGTAATGAGTCGCGACACATCTAAGAGAAAGAGACTATAAGATGATAGAGTTTCCCTTCTTCACTGTTCATGTGTCGTGCCATATAACTTAACTCTATATGATCTCTCTCTATTGTTTTTTTTTTCCGATGGTCTTTTAGATGTGATTGCTTGGATGAGATGGTATCTCGATAATTGAGGGAGAAAATGTGAGTTTTGAGACTTATCTTTGTTTTACGGCTTGATGAGTATGCATAAAGGTGAATTTGGATTTTATGTTAATGTGATGCCATTTATGGATATATATGTGATTTATGTGGAATGAAATTATATTTGAAGATTTAAGTCATGATATGGTTATAGCTTGTTAAATGTTGTTTGGGTGGAAATGAGTTCCTTTTTTGTAACTCCCATGAACTAACGTGAACTAGAGCCTCATAAGTGTTTATTGAGTTAATTTGAAGTTAAAATGAGTTATTTTAGTGTTCTTAGGCAGTGTGTAAAGTTTGGGTAAGTTTGGAGGTCAAATGTCCAAGAACGGCCATGACATTCAGAAGGTGTGCCTTAGATAGCGCTTGTGTGTCTTGAGGTGTTTGAGTGAGTTTTATGTGTTCGTTTTGCTTGAAACTTGCATGAGATGTTTCTAAGACCTAGACGACTTATTTTAGGGGTTTAAAGTCCGGGCACAACCCCACATAGGACCCACAAGGGGACCTACATGAAGGGCCCAAGACTTGGCAACAAGCTGCCAAAGCAGTGACCAAACGACGGCCCTAAGGACGGACCGTTGTTTCACCAACGGTCCGTTGACCTAGGGTGTCGATTGTCCCTGCAAGTTAAGATGGCCAGGATCCATTTGGATATAAGTGTCAACCCACGAGACCCCACCAACGGTCCGTTGATGCACAGACGGTCCGTTTGTTAGGTCTCATCTGTGGGGGGTCCAAAATTGTTAAGTGGCTGCCTTTGGTTGGGGTGTTTGGTAAGCTCACCCAAAGTCTTTTTTTCCCTAGGACGTTAGTTTTAGTGTTTATTAGGCATATTAATGTGTTCTAAACCCTAAGACCTCATTTTAGACTCCTCTTCCTAAAACCCAAAACCCCTCTCTCTCTCTCTGAATACTCTCTCAATCACCATGGAAGCTAGAAGTCAAGAAATTGTATGAGCGCTGTTGCTTAGGTCTCGTCTGTGGGGGGTCCGAAATTGTTAAGTGGCGGCCTTGGCTTGGGGTGTTTGGTAAGCTCACCCCAAGTATTTTATTTCCCTAGGACGTTTGTTTTATTGTTTATTAGGTATATTAAAGTGTTCTAAACCCTAACACCTTATTTTAGACTCCTCTTCCTAAAACCCAAAACCCCTCTGTCTCTCTCTGAAGACTCTCTCAATCACCATGGAAGCTAGAAGTCAAGAAATTCTATGAGCGCTGTTGGTGGTCGTTTCTTTATCAAAAATCATTGGTATTTCTTCAATGCGAGGTATGGTATCCATCCTTGAACTCTCTTCCATTCAAGGAGTCCCTTCTAATGAATTTCAAAGTGGGTTCTCAACCCTAGTTTCTTCTATCTTCAACTCTAATGGGTCTTGCATGAAAACCTTTTTAATGACTAAATAATGATGTTTATCTACTGCCCTAAGGGCTATATTATGATGACATGTTGAGAAAATGTTATAGGTGATGAAAGCTTGGATTAAAGGGTAAGTTGGTTATGTTTTTGATCTTTAAATTTTGAAATGCTTTTGAGAGGTATGGTCCACCTTCTTGGTGGCGGTATTTACCTGAATTGTATGAATGTGAAGTTTCTAGTTTATTGTGAATGATTACATGAAGGCTTGTTATGTGAAGTAAGATGACAGTGATGCTATTCTTGCTAAATGTGCCTTATGAAGCTAATATGAGAAATAGGCTAGGGATTATGCTTAAATAAATTATTTTTGTTAAGTTTCTTATGAGAAGTATGTTAAGGATTATGTTTAAGGTGCCTTAAATAATTGTTTAAAGAATGTTAAAGTGTGCGATGTGATGAAATAAGGTCTAAGCATATATAGAATGAAATGTAAATGAAATGATGTTTATGTGTAAGGTATGCTCACATGTACACACACTCACATTTAAAAGAATGTATCATGCTAAGTTGAGAAAAAGGGGAATCTTGGGGTGGACACTCTTCGTGAGTATAGATGAAGTGTCTAGTAGCAACCTCACTATTCCTTATGATCTATCTAAGATAGGTTTGATGATGAATGCCCTTCGTGAGTTGAGATGTGGTATTCACTAGTTATCCTTGACCTATAGTTTATAATGTTAAGAATCCGTGTGGAGTTATGCCTAGCACCGAGAGGATATGAAGGAGGGGTGGATTACACATTGTGAGTTGAGATATTGTATTTCCAATGTACCTCTTGAGATGAGTACTCCTCGTTAGTAGACAATTAGTTACATAGTAGCAAGCTCCTTATCACTTAACTATGTGCCCGCATAGGTGTAGCTATTGGAAAAGCCATGTAAAAGCTAAGAAGCATGACCTTACTCTAGGCAAGTAAGGATCCCTCTTCCGATTGGGGTTAATATCTGGATTTCATGTCTAGCTCTCATGGTCTTTGTCGATTAACCTAACTCCCACAAAAGAATTGATTGAACTAAGTTAGCATGTACATTAGTGATGTTGTGAATGAATGTCGTGAAGTGTTGAATCCAAATAGTAACCATTAGGAGCACTAAGTGGGAGTAATACTATGGGATGCTATTCTCACATTGCACTTAGTGTGACCTATACCTACTATAGGAGAAGAGTACTTTCATGAAATCCGTGTGAATGAGTGTTATGGTGTGATGTTATGGATGATTATTTTGAAGTGCTTGAGTAAATGGGATCCATTAGTATCACTAAGTGGGAGCGGTAGTGTGAGATGCTACTCTCACATTGCACTTAGTGTGACCTATATTTCCATGAGTGTGTTGCATATGTTAGCCAAGGGCGTGGTTTTGATTTCCAATGAGGTAAGCCTAAGATTGGGTTGTCTTAAGGGTCGCTGTGGTGTGCCTTGAAAGGGGTGTATGGATGACCCTTTCTTGGCTCACCTTAGGGAATCTTAGGATAGCCTTGGGTTAGGGAAGATTCAAAGGAAAATGGGTTCATATGACTTGGATCGTGCCATTCACTATAAGGCTTTCACTATAAGTGTTCAAACTGTTCACTGTAATGTTCATTCAAGCGTTCTGTTAAGTTTTGGGAATTTCATTGTAAAGTGTCTTTTGATTGAAAATTTATGTGAATCTTTCTCTAAGTGTAAGAGATTCTTATTATGTTAATTTGTTTCTAAATTCATGAAATTTATAATTAAGTAGCATGAAATATTATTTTACTAAAATGTCCCTTCTCACATGTTTTTGCATATGCCATACTTAGTACATTAATTGTACTAACCCCATACTTTTCTATACTGTAAGTATAGGTTGGAAGCATTTTGAAGGTTGAAGTCTAGAAGGTGAAGCTTGAGAATGTTCCTCTCAAGACAAAGTATGTCCTCACATATTCGAGGGCATAGTCCGTTTCTTAATTTCATAGTTAAAGAATTATTATGTATTTCTTTCAAATGTAAAAGGTCGTGTTCTAAGTTAATTATGTCGTGTCTTTAAGTTCTCTTGTGACGATGAGATTTCTTAAGTATATATAAAAGATTTCCTTTTTATTTAAATTGTTCGTGAAAAGTTTTAATTCCACACTACTTTTCATGTCATATGTAATAAACGACAGTTAAAAGGCTTGTACAAGACCCCAAAGGTTCAAGTACACTGGTCACGAAACGAGGGTTCTCCCTAACTTCTAGGGGGTACTTTGGGGAGTGACATTTTTTATATGATAAGTTTCCTCATGATTCTGTATGATGATCGTCTAATGTTATGGTTTAGACTTGAAATGCTTTGAAGAAGTGTGGTAAATAGCTAAAGATGCATGTTCCCTTTATATAGGTGTAATTGTTCAATGTTGTTATTTTATGTGTATTGCTTTATGAGTTGCCTTGTATGGATTGGCCTCTTTTGTGTAGGCTTGATTCTAGAAGTGAAGGTAGTGTGTTTACCTTGTGAGGTGATGATGTGGGTTTGAATGACCTAGGAGTTACCTTGCCCTCGTAATGAAAGAAAAGAATGTGGCCTTTATGGACAATTTTCCTATATTGTTTCCCTTAAGGTTTTCATGATCCTTGGTATTCATGGTGTAGATAAGGCCTTATGTGGTTAGGTAGCATGACCTAGCTAATTTTATGAGTCTTTTTTAGGTGTTAGACTAAGAGGAATGATGATGCATAGATGGTTCCTCTTGAAGGTTGAGATAATTTGCTCTTAATAGGGATTACCCTAAGTGGGGGATGATGATGAGAGTAGTAAGGTGGTAGATATCCTTATCTTTCCTTCTATTCTTACTTTAGTTTAAAACTAAAGAGTTCCTAGTAGCTTGTTCATGATAGGAGTCTTGCATATAAGTATAAGTTGAATGTTCTCCATGTGTTATACATGTCTTAATTGACACGATCTTAAATTTTTTTGAAGGTTCTAAATTGCATGAAAAAAGAATTTTGCTCAAATTCATGTTTTCTCATGTTTATTGTGCATCTTGATAAGTTAATTGTTCATTTAACTACATGAGAAGAGGTAAGGAGCATGGTGGATGTCACTTATAATGTGTGGTGTTTTAAGCCATCAATGAGAAATTGAGACTCCCTTAAATGAATAATGCTGAGTCTCTTAGAAATATGTTACTTTTATGACTTGAGAAGTTTTTATGTAGGCTCAGTGTTAAAAGGTGTTGGTATGCTTAGCTAGTTCTCTTGATGTGTGTCTATAAATTGCAGTTGTAAAAATTATCTAAAAGGATTTCCCATTAAAATTAAGTCACAAGTAAGGGTTGTTTGGACAAAAAAGTATTCTTTAAAATGAGCAATAGTGACAAAAATAAAATGCCATTGATTTGTGAGATAAAATTGAATACCGCCAAAAAAGGATAGTCTGTGCAAAGAATATAGGACTTTATTCACATAATATTCATTCATGCAGATTCAGGATAATTAAGTAGTTGTAACATAAAAAAACCTAGATGTGGATGTATTTGGTATGAAGAAGAATGTTTTTTAGAATATGTTTTCTTTGGAAAATAGGTAGGTTTTACCTTATTTTCTCATGTTGTGTTGTTGAGTGATAAAATATTAGCATCTAATATTTGGTGGGTGAATGAAAAATATTGTCCATAATATATTTTTATATTTGGCTAGAATGTACAAAATACCTTTCCGAAATATATTTCCCTATTGAGAGCCAACCACGATAACCAATTTGGGACACAGTCCTGATACCCATATCGAATGTGATCCTAATGAACGATTCAAGATCTAACCCCAACATCTGACCTAGAACATAACATCGACTTTCAACTTTAGACCCGATAGTTAAATTTGGACCTGACTTTGACCCACACCCAAACCGGTATGCCACCCTAATGATCCATCTGGATCTGACCCTAGATCCAACCATTTCCTTGACCCCGACTCATGCTCCGAACACAAAGTCGAACTAGTAAATGACTTAAACCCCAACACTTGAACTACAAAACTACTAAACACGGATCTACTCTCCACTCTATATCTAGGAGCTGACTTCTATATCGGGAGAGGATCCTAACTTTTGCCCTCGCAATGACTTACTAACATGGACCCGACCCTGAAATGTTACTTATGACCTGACATTTGACCCAAAATATAACCCCAATGACCAATCAAAAATCTAATCCCAACATCTAAATCGAGACTCAACTTTTTAACGTAGTCTTGTCCCAACATCAGACCTAATATTTGTCCCTAAAACTGACCCCAACTCCCAATCCTGGACGTGAACTTTAATCCTAACCCATGACCCAAATTATGATTTGAGTGAAAATCACAACATCAGACCCCCACCCAAACCCCGACCCTGACACTTAAATCTACACGTAATCTTAATGGTTGGTTGCGATCCAACCCAAACTCAACTTGTAACCAAAATATAAAACCTCTTAAGTGGGACATGACCCCCAAATAAAACCACAACATCTTAATCAGCGCTTGACTTCCAAACTAGGACCTAAGCACGATACCCAATGCAGGACCAAACTTTTGAACTGGGACCCAACATCAACATATATCGTGAGGCCCACACCATGACCTTGATTGCAGACTCTCGATTACTAAATCTTGACATCGGAACCAACATTCAAACGCATCTTGATCCTGAATTCCTACTCGAGATCCATCCTGTGAATCACGATTAAACTTGATACCCGAACCAGATGACTGACCAAGTATCTGGGCTTGAGAACTGAGTTCTAAATTGAGATCTCACCTATATTACCAACTGATGTACCAACTTCTTAACAAATATCAAACCCAAGATCTAATGCCATACCCACGCCTAACACCTCAGCTAGGAATCCATTTCTAAACTGAAATTTGACCTCAATACTTGACCCAGATAATCAATTGGGGACCGAAATATGATAATAAGGACAAGACCTGTACTCTCGACCTATAACCCGACCCTGACAACAAACTAGGAACACCACCCTGACACTTTACTAAGGATTCAACCATGAATACTTAACTAGAACACGACACTAAATCAAGATTCTACCAAGATCTAAATTGGAACATGAGAGTTGTCGATTCAAGGTCAAGACTCTATTCCCGAATTTAGAAAAAGGAGTAAAATTTTTAATTAGTATCGGATATCTATACATGAAACTTTAATTAGGAGTGAAAGTTGATGTGTGTGATTGAATTAATGTTATGGAAAAGTGTTTTACCTATTTTTCTTGAGGTAAGTCATTTTCCTTTATATTGAGTAAAATGAGTTGATTTGGAAAAAAATTTTCAAAATATTTATGCCAACTAAACATGAGAAAATTGGAAAGTGTCTCTCTCGAAATGCTTTACTTCAAATCAAACACACTCTTGATGATTAAAATATGAATAATTAAAAATTAAAATTTTCATTAAGTGTAAACAAATGAGGGCTTAGTACTATCGTGTGTCAGACCTACAAATTTAATTTTGCATATATGAAAGGAACAATGATTATATTTTACAATAATAGATGCACATGAATTTCTTATATTTTTGTAGTATTGGAAGTTCTGAATTTAAATAAATAACATTAGAAATATTACATTATGTTTACAATTTTTATCTAATAAAATATACTCTCTCAATCCCAATATATATGACATCTTTCAGATTTCCAGATTCAAACATGTCTATGTTTGCTCGTGAATTTTCCATATATCTTTTTAAATATTTTTAATTGTTAATGATTCTTAATTATAATATTTCTGACGTAGTTTAAATATATATATATATAT
>NC_028645.1:9510546-9537483 GCF_001406875.1 Solanum pennellii
ATATATATATATCTAAATTTCATTAGAAAAAATTATGAAGATGCTATGCACAAATATCTGGTGAAACTTTTATTGTTTCACTCTCGAAAAATTAAAAGTACAAAATAAATTAGGATGGATGGAGTATTTGTCAATTTTAACATCAAATGAGTTATTCTAGTGAGCTCTTATTAATTTGTTCTACATTTTATATTTTCTATATATGGATATTTAGTTTTCTCATTGCCTTTTATTTTGTATAGTTGCTACATATTATCTCAATTAAGTATAAGTTTGTTGTATTATTAAGTTATACTATCTTTCACAATTTTTAAATGACAAAAAAGGAATAAAAAGAGAAATATAGTTAAAATATGTAAAAAAACAATATTAGACACAATATCATTAGGTTTTATCGACAATTATGGATTAATTAAAAAAAGTGTAACAAAATTTCAGAACTAGACTGCTAAATTCCCTCGACTTCACCCCTTATTTTTTCAGAGAGATAAATTCCTTCGCCTGACCGAATGAATTTTAGGGATTAATTGAATCAATTCCCTTGTTTCATCATCTTCCATATAGAGTAAGTTGTCAAATTACTTAAAAAGGGTTTGTAATTTGTAATTCTTTTTTTGATTTCTCATATAGTTCGCCAAAATTGTTTGCCCTAGGTTTATATCTGTTGTAGGCGTTTAGCATCTGTATTTTAGTCTTTTATCGACCAGGAATCACATTTAGCAACTAGAACCTCTACTATTAATATAATGAAACTTTAGTTTTAGTCCAAAACTTTAAAATGCGATTTTTTGAGCTTGGCGAGATTTGATTGAGGCGATTCAAATTGTTGGGGTCTAAGTGGATTGTTGATAAACGTTGGTGTTTTAGGAAATTGTTGGAGGCTCTTTGTTTAGGGTATGTTCCGACCGAAGGGGCGTCCCTCTGGTTTGTGTTCTTCAATTTGAATTTTGGTTACATGTAGTTGTTAGGGTTGTTCCACAATCGAAATTGAGCCCCGTTCGGTGCAAAAGCCTAGTAAGGCTTTTCAAACCTTTTGGTAGAGTCAATTTTGGGATTTCCAATATGGGCCCTATATTCCCATTTTGACTATGTTTTGGGTCCATTTCAAATTATTGCGATTTTTTCTAACTAAACATCCATAATGAAATTGAGATTTATAATATGATGGTGTGGCAGGGTTCAATGGATTTTGAATAATGGATAGCTCGTTTGTGGTTGATTTGGAGCACTCATGATCGGCTTTGAGGTAGGCTTCCATATAATTTCTTGATTGAGATTCTTAAATAATGTCTAGTATATATTTCATGTAATTTTGGATTGTAATTTCTAGATATTTAGATTGCGTCTTGTTATTCCATCTTCTATGTTTGAGAAGCTGAAACTTGTTGACTCGTAAAGACTTAGTGAATATATCAGCCAATAGTTCTTCCATCTAGCAATAAACGAGAGTTATATCTCCATATTTTTGCACTTCTCTCATTAAAAAGAAATTGATTTTGAAGTTCATAGTTCTTCCATGAAACACAAGATTGTGACATATAGTTGTTGTTGCTTCATTGTCCACGAACACTTTGATGCTTTCAATCGGTTCTATATGAAATTCAATCAGAATTTTCTTTAGCCACAATGTTTAATTTATTGCACATGCAGCTGTCCCAAACTCAGCTTCGATAGTAAATTGAGCTACAATATCCGTTTCCGAACAACTCAATGAGAAATTTCAAAAACCTATAGTAAAACAGTACCCTGAATTACTCTTTGCATCATCCTCGGAATCACCCACATTAATGTTGGACTACCCAAAAAGCTTCATAGGTTGACTCTTCTGAAACATGACGCCATAGGTGATGGTTCCTTTGATGTTTCACACAACTCTTTATGTCGCCTGCAAAGGCACTTCACTAGGACAATGAATGAACCTTGATAAAACACTTACAACATAATCGGGTCTTGTAACTGAAAGATAAGTTGAACATCCAATGAAACTTCTGAAGTATGTCTCATTGACCTTTCGGCTCCATGATTTACTTAGCTTCTTCTTTTTGTTCATGGGAGTACTAATCTCTTCGCAATTTTCCATTTTGAGTTTCTTGAGAATTAGTTTGTGTAATTTTTCTGGCAAACGATAAACTCATTTATTCCTTGTGTAATTTCCATTACAAGGAAATCTGTCATGAGACAAAGATCAGACATTTAGAAAGCTTGCATCATATCTTGCTTGAACTCATCAATCTGCTTTTCTGCTCCTTGTATTCAAAAGGTCATCCACATAAACAGAAACAACAAGAATCTTACACGTATTATGCTTACAATACAATATGAATTTTCAAAAGACTCATTTCAAAATCAATACTTAGGAAATAATCATCTATTAAACTATACGAAGTTCTTGTGAGTGTTTTAAAACATAAATAGCTTTATGTATTCAATAGAATTTATCTTCCTTTCCATATATAACAAACCCTTCATGTTTTTCAACATAAATTTCTTCTTCAATAATGTCATTAAGAATGGTAATTTGACATCCATTTCATGCACTTTCCAAGCACGTTGTGTAACAACAATTACAAGCAATCTTATCATGTCGAGCCTAGATACTTGAGTAAAAGTGTAAGAATAATCTACAAAAAAAATATGTGCATGAACCTTAACTAAAAGTCTTGATTTATGATTGTTGATTGAATCATAAACTTTTCGCTCAGTGATGACCATCTACTATACTCCAATTATTTTTCAGTCTTGAGGTTTGCAACAAACTGCAACATATCATTTTTTTTGGATAATAAACAGCTACTCATGCATTGCATTTCTCCACTTTGGGTCTTTCATAGCCTCATAAGGGTTAGTAGATTCACTAATCACAGCATTACATCTCTCATATATATCTGAGAGAAAAGGAGTTTCCCTAACTAGTGGATCATCGTCCCTTTCATTTGATCACGAGCTTGTCTTCTAGATGGAATTCCTTGAATCATTCTAATTCCATTCTTCAGTCTCCATCATGTGGGCCTTCTGCTGATAACTATCTTCTCACCTTCAGGTAGAAAGATTATGTACGCTTTTGAAATATTACAGTAACCAATAAAAATTCTCAGGGCAACCTTTTTATCTATTTTATCCAGTTTGACCTGAGGTATTTAAGAAAATAAAGCGGATGTTTGTATCTACATCATTCTTGAAAAGGAGTTTGATCTTTCACAACTTTTCAGGGAAGTCGATACTGTAGGAACACAACTGTATTTGCTGCCTCTGGCCAAATTATCTTCGGCAAATTCTTTTTGTGCAACATAGATCTTGCCATATCCATGATAATTGTGTTTCTTCTCTCACTAACACTATTTATTTCTGGAGTATAAGGAGTAGTAAGTTGACATTCAGTCCATTCTTCTTCACAAAATTGACCAAACCGATGAGAAGTGTACTCCTTGACATTGTCAGAACATAAAATTTGAATTTTTCAGAAACATTTATTCTCCAATTTCTCTTTCAGCTTCCAATAAAATCCCTTGACCTCCGATTTGTACTATAAAAAATAAATCCAGAACATTCGTGTAAGATCATCAATAAAAATAACATAATAAAGGATACTTTTAAGTGAAGGACCTTTGGGGACCTCCATCATCTGTGTTTACCAGTTGGAACTTTCTTGTTGCTCTTCAAGTTGCCTTTGGGAATGGCATTCTACTTTGTTCTCTAAATTAACAAGCCCAACATTCTAAGAACTCGCTCCTAGTATAGAAAGGTCATCGAGCGTCATGAATTCTTGTATTATGAAACACCCTTGATATTGATAGTGTTAGACTCTCGTATGCCATAACTCGTAAGCATTTTCTCTTGCTAAGTACACCCCTTGTTCTTCCTCCAATATATTTAATGAGAAACTTTTGCCTCTCATTTTGACTTCAATAAAGTCATGTCCTAAGGCTTCCATGATCAAGCAAACTTTATCTTCGAAATATAAATCAAAACCTTTTTCTTACAATTGACCATACTTAACAAGTTTTGATCTAAATATGGTATGTAAGAACATTATAATTTTTTTTAGTACCTGATTGTGTTTCAATTGTAATAGTTTGCATTCTATTTGCTGGAATATAACAACCACGACCTTTTCTTACTTTTGAAACTCCAGTAGGTTTCTAGTCATCAAAAAACCCTTTGTCATAAGTCTTATGGTTTGTGCATCCTCTATCAATCAGCCAAGCCTAGTTGAAACATTGCTTGTAAAACAGGATGCCACAAAGAGTCAATCCTCTTCTTGTTCATTAAAAACCTAGACATTTGTGTCTTGCTACTGCAATTTGTGCTTGCATATAATTGCATTATGCCTGAGTTGGTTGCACTTACTGAATTTAGCATCTATCCTTTACCAACACTTATACAACGCGTGCCCATTCTTTCCACAATGCTCACAAGGAGGATAGTTTCATTTGAAGCTACGTGCTCTTCTTTTGTTGTTATAGCAAGGTGCACCTTCTCCATTTGTTGGTTGATTCTCTAATTGTAGTTCATTTATCTTTACTATCTTAATGTTTGGCTACCAATTCTTCCTCTCTAATTTCATCTTCTTTCATAACCCTTCTTTGTTCTCGATCCTCCAAGGAATTGAATAAATTCTCCAAAGTGTATTTTGATAGATCAATGATGTTCTCTAAAGTGGTAATGGTGGCTTCAAATCTTTTAGGTACAATATCCAGAATCTTTTCAACATTATCTGAATCTTTAAACCCAGAACCACGTAATGTTACTCTATTTGTTATGCTCATAAGCATGTCAAATTATCGATTCATTGTTGTCGATTCTTTCATCTTCTTTAACTCAAACTCTTTAATGAGATTCAACACTTGCATACTTTGATATGATCATCTCCTTCATATTTTACCTTGTTTAATCCTAGATGGCCTTTGATGAATTTTGGAACATCATACGAGTGAAAATTGTTGAAGAAACCAATATTTTTGTACTTGTTATTTTGAGTTAAGCTATTATTTTTTTTTCGGGGAGCTGAAGAACCTCATATCATTCCTCGAATGCCTCCCAAATATATAAATCTTCGAGATAAACTTCATCCTAAATTCCCGCATGTGAAAATTTTCACCATTGAAGACAGGATGTTTCGTTGCCGAGAAGCATGAGCATTCTTCCATGTTTAATTTTATTTCTAGTTGTGGTGCTTGAGTTACTTGAATTAGTCACTCACAGAAATATTCACATACCCCGTAACATAAAAAAGCTTTGAGACAATTTTTTGGTAAAATTCGTAAAAAAAGTGGAGATGTCAAGAAGAATATCCGCAGAACCACATTTTTATTGATGACTTTGTATTATGTTTCTAAAACTAAAAATGAAAAACAGGAAGCAGTAAACCCACGACTAGCATATTTCTAACTTACTAACTTACTGTTAAATAATAGGTGTAGATATCTAACAACTAATTGACTAAGTCTTATTTAATATAAAGCAATAAATATAATTAACTACAGTTGAAAAAGCAAATTCCTAACACAATCTTAGTACAATAAACCCATGGCTAGCGGATTCCTAAATCACTAACTTATTCCTAAATAATAGGAATAGATTTGTTACAAATGATTGACTAAGTATTACCTAATATAAAGTAGTAAAAGTAAAATTAACTGTAGTTTAAAAAGAAAATTAATAACACAATCTCAGTACCTTTAGTAACTTGTATAACATTAGATTGTCCTTGTGCTGATGTCAGCATCTGAACCCTTATAGTATTTAGTGACTGGAATTACACACCTCAAGTTGATTTCCAATACTTTTTAGGACATGTTTCTTCACTTGGTACACAAATTCAACAAAATTGTTTTTAAAATTAAAAAAGATTACGCCTAAGGTACTGAAGCATTGCATTCACAATACAATCTCTACATTTCTAAGAGGCATAAGTAGGAAATCTGAAGCAAAAATATTCTCTGTAATGACCATAGTAAATTCTTGAATATTGAACTAGTTTGTACCCTTCTTCAATAGGCCACACTTATAGAAAATTCAATTATCGTAATAGATTTACAGCTTAAGTTGTTAGATACTTGTTATTTAATGAAATGATCTGTTATCCTTGTGTCAATCAAAACTTGTAAGGTTCTCTTCTCATGATACGTTATAAGCCTTAAGGTCTGCCCTATCACAGTAGTAAATCCTTGTAGTGAGATAACTATGAATTTATATACTACACTAGACTCTTCATGTAACTATACTTCTTTATTGAGGTCTATTGAATATTCTTCCAACACCTCAACCAAATGAATTTATTTGGTGGCAATTATGTTCCTTACATAATTCTCATCACAAAAGAAAATCTCCATTGAATTCCTCTCATTCATCTCTATTGTTGCAATTCTCTTGGCATTGTAGTATTGTTGAATCTACTAGGTCTCTATATTGTTGTTTGGTTCAAAAATGTTTATTGAATGTAGATTTTTCGAAAGTAGTTTTATGAAACATTAGAGGTCAACTATAAGTAGGGGTAGGTAGTAAAAGAATTCGAGACTTTGAATTATGATTAAGGCCCCAAAAGTGTGCCTTAGCGTCAAACATTTCTTCTTGTAACAATGTTATTGGGAACTAAATTTTTATAGGTTTATTTTGTTTTAGTTTGAGAGCTTGATGTAATGAGTGCGTTCACTATTAGTCAACAGACCACGTCCCTTGACTCAACAATAACAATAACAATGGGTAAATAATGACAAGAACACAACACAAGTAGTTTACGTGAATCACAGTTACATCCAACCTGAGAAGACATTATTAATCTCAGAACCAAGTAATAACTCTATTCCTTGAAGAGCCTAAGTAGATGTCACACTGACCACTAAGCTATCACCACTAGTCAACTTAGACTTCAACTAAGATTGAGGATGATTCTTCACTTGAGTGTTATTATTTTCAAGAGTTCTTGAGAAATTCCAAATCGCAAAAACTAAGTTTATGACTATTGGTCATAATTTTATGAAGAATAGTCTCAACCTTCTAGTCCATGCCAATGGCCGAGATTTCTTCCATTTCCTCCACATTTGGAGACGTTGCACCAATCACCATTCTAAACATTCTATTAGATTTGTAATTGTTCACCATCAATCATCTAACATTAAGATCATCAAATGAGAGAAATAGTTTAATAAAGAATTAAATGTATACTTGCCAAAATGACACCAATACAATGTCTGAACAAAAGTGGAAAGAAACGCTAGTGGAACATACTCCACAAGCTCAACCCTATAATTAATCTAGAATATAATGGGCAAGCATCCTCGAAAACATGAGGGCCTACCTAGTCCGGATGAATGCTCCACGTCCGGATAGTTTCAGCGTCAACCTGTAGCTCTAGAGTCACCTATGTGTGCACCTAAATTGATAATTGTATGGAATTTGTACACAGTTGTACTAAGTATGGGTATATGCAAGCACACACCAAGGACATGCATGAGAAAGAATAGCTCTTTCCTAACAACATGATTTATGAAAATTCAAGTCAGTGGACTTTCAAAATTTTTATTAGGAATGTCAATGGACCTCGCAAATTTGAATTTGGAAAGTCATTCCATGAGTGTAACATGCATCATCAAACCTATCATTTTGCAAACAGCACATAACATATTTCACATATCATATCACGTAGTTCATATCACTCTTTCATATGCCATGAGACCTTGGGATCATGTACTTGACGATAGTACTTCCCAAAATGAGGGCACAACATATGGGACCTCAACTAGGGAGAACTTCTTTAGCAAACACAGAGTCTGCTTCATTCATTCATACGTACTTCATTTTTCATTCTTTCACAAACTAGTGCAATCCCCAGTCATACCTAGGATGTAGTTTAAGACTCTCATCGAGTTTGCTGTGCAATGACTAAGAATAACCTAGCTTCATTACTTAAGTCTAGCTCACCACTTGATCATCCTATCCTTACACCTTTGGTATCATTCATTTCATTATGTGCATCATTTGAGGCTAGCCTCATTCATTCATTGGGAACTTTAGCTTTAACCGACATATATCATATGAGAATCATGAAATCCAGTGTCTTTCCCACACCGAAAAGAGGTGGAATCACCGGCAAAAGTGACCCAAAACAGAAAATATACTATGAGTAGTTCATGAAAGTGAACACGCAAAGAGAGGATGTAACTGAGGAGGGACATTTGGCATTTCTTAATATGTGGCTCCGCAAATTGATATTTGCATTGATTCTTCTATGGTAGCGAAGGAGTAAAATAATCTAGCCATAGCTCTTTATTTAGGAAGAAAGTATTCTTTGGATCCTTTTATAGTATGTCATCTATACCGGGGCTATAGAAGCATAGTTACCCAAGGAATTGGTCCTGCAAGCGTGCCCTTCTGGATCATACTGCTCTGGATGCAGTCTTATATTCCCTAGTATAAACCTTTTCTTTACGATACACAAAACTATACTACTTTAGGGAATGGCCTGGCTCAAGGGAAGTTAAAAGAGAACAACTTCCGAGAATGTTTTAAGTTCTTGTACACATGTTTTTCCATATCTCCTAGTCAGTTCATTGCATATTAACCTGTATGGATGAAATTAGCATTGCATATCCCATCTAGTAAGCTATCTCTAGAGGATATCTGGTCCAACTTCTTATGGTCTTGCAATAGGTAACTGAAGTCTTGCCAAATCTAAAGTGGAGTATTACCCTCCAAATCATTTTGCACAGCAGTTTGGGTTCACACGGAATGTTCGTCTAACTCATCACCAGTCTTCCAATGCTTCACTACTAAAAAGGATCATTTTAAATTCACAAAGTGGAATTAGAGAAGTGGATTCAAAGTTTGATCAACTGAAGGAAATTTCTCAGTTTCAAAATTTATCTGAATCCCAAATGTATGAATTGGAATTGTGGTGGTCTACTTATATAAGAAAACACAGACTGAATCATCTGAGCAGATACAAGATAGGATTATTGTCGACGAAGCAATCAAGAAAAGAAGGAATAAAGTTATTGTACACGAAACTTTTACCCGTGATGTATAATATAGTCAAAGCTCATTAGAGTGCATAACATTTTCTACGTAACATGACACTTCCAGTCTACGAGAATAAATTTTTCTCCTAGACTCCAACAATCAAGACCATATCGATTAACCTTATAATTCATAAGTAGAGAAAGAAAACCAAATAATTTCCACAAGAACTTTCATTAAAAGCCACCATTTTAGTGATTCCAGATCTTTAATTTTTACCTAAACGAATCAAATTGGGCTGCAAGAAACTTTTTACTTTAGTTGGAATCTTGAAACTAGAAAAATCAAAGCATTCATACCCAAAGATTTATCATACAAATATACAACCACTTACTAGAGACCTCTTTCTGAAAAGCACAGACTCGTTTACCGCAACAATAATGTTGACTCTTAATATTGTAAGATTAACAATTACACCAAGATCATTAATAATTGAACAAAAATTTTATTCATACATATAATAATAGATAGATAATTGCAAATGTGTTATGAAACTATAGAATAAGAAGAAGAAACTATAGAGAAGAGAGGACTTATTATTTCTCTTGAGGGATGATTTTACAATGAAGAGGACCTCTCTATTCATAGGAGAAATCTCACTTGGTCTCCAAGTAGGATTCCCAACCATACCCTAAAAGGACTCCACATAATAGATATCCACTATAATACAAATACTTTACAAAAATGAAAATTAAACCAGCATAGAAACTAATTAGCTGAGGTTGCAAAAGTTGTTATGAAATGAGGAGCTGGATAAATGTACTGGTTTGTTAGGAGTTAGCTGCTACAGTGAAGTTAATTAGTTGCAATAATGGTAATTAATTTTAGTCCAATCATATAATAGTTTTATGAGGATTAGGAAATCATGATTGATGATATAAAAAATTTTCTCTCTTTCTTCATGCAATTGATTTTGCTGTTCTTCTCGAAACTTTCGTTGAAAATATCTCTCAGGATATGGTAAAATAAAATATTCAACTACTTTTAATGTTTTTTAATTATTTATAAGAGTCCTATGTGATTTGAATTTTGGAGTTAGTTTATTTGTTATTTAATTTTTACTAGCCTACATTTCTATTTTTAGTTACTAATTATATTTATAAAAGTATGTCTCTGAATTATTAATAAAATAGTTCACTTTGATAATTCTGCATTATTTTCTTCTGTAAGTCTTTCTCTATTATTTTCTTAGTTTTTTTAATCAAAAAACAAATAGTTGGTATCTAGAGCCTTGTTTTTTAGGAACCTCTGAGTAGAAAAATGGATTTCGAAAAAAAAATTTCACGAATGGTTCCTCCTATTTTTGATGGTGAGAATTATCAACTATGTGTTGTGAGGATGGAAACATACTTGGAGGCTCTTCATCTTTTGGAAGCCATGGAAGAGAATTGGGAAATTAATTCATTCCAACATAATCCAATCATCGACCAAATAAGGAGGTTTATGAGGCAAGATGACATGGTTGAAGGAGCACTAATAGCAACCCAATAAACTTAAACCAATGGTAAATTCTTGAATAATTACCCATGTTATCAGCATTGTGGCAAAAATGTACATCCTGCATATAAATGTTGGAAGAGATCAGATGCACAATGCAAAATGTACAAACAAATTGGTTATGAAGCTGTGATTTGTAAAAGAAAATTTCAAAAGGATGATACACTTGACCAAGTCACTTCTTGTCACTACTAAAGAAGAAGAATAAAAATAAGAAGACCACTTATTTGTGGCAACTTGTTTTTCAACCAAAAAAACTATTTTTTTTAATTCATAGTGGTTGTACAAAACACATGACATATAAAAGAAGTCTTTTAAAGAGTTCATTCCTATGAAAAATAATTGAGTTAGAATTGTGACTGATGATTTTATTCCCGCAAAAGGAAAAGGTTTATTTCAATTAAGCAAAGCCAGGTACAAAAATCATTTTCGATGCTCTTTATGTTCTTGATATTTTTAAAAGTTTGTTTAGTGTTTATCAGTTCATAAAAAAATGATCTCAATTATTATTTGGAGACAAATATTGTCGAATATTTGATTCTATTAAGAAATACATTATACAAGTTGAAATAAGAGGTAAGAGCTTCTCATATAATCAAACAGAAGATGCACAAAATTCTTGCAAGACAAAAGATGAATTATTAGATTTGTTCACAAGGTAAATTTCAGATTAGACTACAATCTATGATTCAAGGAGTAGTGTTGAGAATATGACATGGGATATTACAAAATAATATATTTGGCTAATTTTAAGGTTTTTAAATTATTTTGTTAGGTTCCTATCTGACTACAATTTAGGAGTTAGGTCTTTTATTTTTAGTTTGAATTTTACCAGCATATTTTTGTATTATAGTTGGGAACTATATGTTTGTGTGTGAATTATTAATAAATTAATTTCCTTTGACACTCCTGCTATATTTTTTTCTCCAAGTCTATCTCCGTTATTTTCAAAGTTTCTTTATAAAAAAAAACCCAACGATTTCCATGCTTAGCATATTCATCTTCCTCGGGATTCTATCTCTGAGTTAGTCAATTTCATAATTTAATGTATCAATCTATCATAGATCAATGAATCCTTGGAATAGCTATGGTGACATAAAGAACAAACCAAGAAAGAGTAGTAGAAGATATAGAAGATAGAATTCTGCAGATTTAGGAACAATTGAATAAATAAATTAAGGGTATGTCTTATATCCGTGATCATAATTCTCAAATAGAAAAAGAATTGGGCCAGATCAATAAGCAATTGAATATACGGATACAAGGGACATAGATAGGAATTATGAAAGAAAGAATCTTCGAATGATTGAGAAAGTTTCATAGAGTGTAAACGTGAGAATCAAACAAAATAAACACCACATGGTGCAGTTTATCATGGTGGAAACACTTTCAATCATTATTATACAGTAAAATTTCTCAAATTTACTGGACGAGAGTAATGAACTAAGTTAGAGTTTTTCAGTGAATATCCATGAATGAAGTTCCCTTTTATCAAAGGGTGAGGATGGTTGCTAAACACGTAGAAGGATAAGATATATATTGGCATAGATCCTTTTTGAAACATAGAGTGTTAGGATAAGATCCTACATGGGCTGACTATGTATTAGCACTTCAATGAAAGATTCTGTGATGGTTATGAGTATTTTTTTAAAGCTTTAAAAGATTTACTTCAAATTGGAACTGTCAGGAAGTATTAGGCCAAGTTTGATAGATTGCCTAAAATCATTGATGCCATCAGGGAACACCTAGGTGCTCTGTTATTTGTGGTTTTGATTATTTGACAAATCAAGGGACTTGTTCCCTTGTGCAAATATACACACAACTGCCAGGCTGGAAAATGTAGAGTTGGCTGGTGCATAATCTCAAACTATGACAGAAATGGAAGACACCTCAGCCAATGTCATGGCCTCGAAGGTTGTGAATGTTCTTCATACAGGTTATGACAAATATTCATAACCTTAGTCTTTGCAACTGGACAACCCTAAACAACTCTTTCAAAGTCTAACGCTCAAGTGAAGAACCATCCTCAAGAAAAACTGTGATCTGATAAAGCTGCAAGCCTAGTTCTCTTAGAGTTATTTCTTCTACATGCACATTGTAAATATGTTCCTTATCAATAAAGGATTCAGATATAATGTTTGTTCGTAAAGTCTAAATTTGTTAAGGGTAACTGATTTAGTGTGTAGCATTGTGTGCTTTTCAGTCAAAGTCTAAGTCATCAAGACTGTGGTGGTTTAGTAGGAAACCTGCGAGTTTCTTAGTTGAAGTAACTTTTCTAGTGGTTATATCTAAGTGACAAGTATCATATTTGCTTAGGCTCTTCGAGCAATAGAGTTATTATTTGGTTGTCAGGTTAATAACTTCTTCTCACGTTGGGTGTAATTTGGTTCACTTTTTCTTAAAGAAGATTAGTGAAACAATTGAAAATCCTCTGTGAAAGGTCGTGATTTTTCTCCCTTGAGCAAGGAGGCTTCCACATAAACTACTTGTGTTGTGTTCTTGGCATTATTTACACTTTGTTATTGTTCTTGCTAAGTCGTTGGACCTGGTCCATTGACTAATAGTGAATGCTTACATTCTATCAGGCTCTCAAACTAAAATTAAATAAACCTATAACAATTTAGTCTCCAATAATATTGTAATAAGCATAAACGTTTGAAGATAAGGCACAAGTTTGAGATCTTAAACCTAATTCTAAGTCTCAATTTTATTGTACTATGTACCTCTACATATATTTACCTTTAATGAATCAAAAACCTTCTTCCCGAAATTCTAAATTCAAGAAACATGTTTTAGCCGAAATACAATGTATAGACCTAGTAGATTCAACAATACTACTCTGCGAGGAGATTACCAATAATAGAGATGAAGGGGATTTTTTTATGTGATGAGAAGCATGTAATGGGACATAAATGTAGATCCATGAAACAACTTCACTTGGTTAATGTGTTGGTAAAAGATTGAATGGATCTCAATGAAGAATTTTAGTTACAAGAAGAGCCTATTGTAGTAGATGAATTCATAGTTATCTCACTACAAGCATTTACTAGTATGATAGGGTATCATACCATAAGGGTTATAGGGTAGCAGGAGAAGAGACCCTGACAAGTGTTGATTGACAGTAGGAGAACCCATAATTTCATTGGATAATAAGTAGCTAACAACTTAGGTTGTAAATCTAATACAATCAATGAACTATATATAAGTTTGGCAGATGAAAGAAGGGGACAATCTAGTGCAATATTCAAGAGTTTACGATGGTTATTACAAGGAACAATTGTTCTTTACATTTCCTACTTATGCCTTTAGGGAATGTGGAGACTGTATCGGGAGTGCAATGGTTGAGTAACTTAGGCGGAATCCTATTTGATTCTAAAAAAATTGTTGAATTTGTTTATCAGGGAAGAAACATGTCCTAAAAGGTGCTGGAACTCCATTTCAGGTATGTAATTTAAGTGACTAAATAATATAAGGGGTCACATGCTCAATAATTCATGATGACTTTGATGCAAGAGTCATCGTCTCAAGGATAATCCAATGGTATACAAACTACTGAAGGTTCTGAGATTGTGTTAGGAATTTTCTTTTCAACTGCAATTAATTTTAATTTTATTACTTTATATTATATAAGACTTAGTCAATTAGTTGTTAGACATTTGTTCCTATTATTTAGGATTATGTTAGTAAGTTAGGAATCTTGTAGTCATGGGTTTATTGTTTAGAGATTCAGTTAGGAATTAAGTATGGGGAAAAGTTCTTGGGGGTGACCGCAATATATGTTCATGTAATCAATGGGTACATGCTTTCAATTGAAAAATTTGCAAAATAACGATGACTGGGCTAAGCTTTAGGTGAAAGTAAATTCCCTCTCGAGCAACTTACCCCATATAAAATGGGTTAATCTCGGATACCAACTCGTTTAATGAAGACCGGTCTACGCCTTATGATACCCGCTCTTTCGATGAAGAGTTCTTAGGTATGGGACTAGCATTTACCCTCTCGGGCTGAGCTTCATGTAACCCCACTCCTTAGGATATCAATCTAGCTGTCATGGTTTCAGGACCTCTCTCTCAAACAAGCCAAAAACACATGGTTGATTTTGAATTTTCAAATACAAACACATAAAATTAAACTAAAACCACTAGGTGAAATAACCATTATCGTGCATCTAATCCTATCGGCAAGCAGAACCAACATTAATATCAACATATATTCCCTAAATCACACCACAAAAATGGGGCTTTTATCCACACATAAAGCAATAATCAAATATGCCTAAAATGATAAAGAAATTAAATGGGTATATGAAGTCAAACCTTAATATAAGCAATGGAAGAACAATGGAGAAGACTAACTTTCCATTTGAGGAAAAAGAACTTCTTTCTTCACGTCTCGCACAAAACACTATCTAAACTTGAGAGTAAGTACCAAAAACCTTAGTGATAAAAGTAAAAATTTATATTTATGTTCAGTCTCTTATAAATAATAACTAAGAATAGTATTTATGATTTTCAGAATTAGTGTTGAATAATCCATTTAGCAAATTTTATCGTGAATCGCTGAGTCATTCGGTCATTCTCCCTTCTTCTAATTCATCGCCGCTGGTGCTCTGCCATTGTCGTCTATGTGTACCACGACATTGCACGGAATAGTTTTACTTCGTGGAATTATTTCGCGAAGCATCAACTGCTCTTTTTCATAGAAATTTGAATCCACTTATTTCAGGGCTTCACAGTTTGGAACAAGGGCGAAATGAAGCCCTTTGGCGGATCGCCAAGTGTTCGTAGCGACATTAAACTTTATATGTTCTCATCCTTTTTGTTCTAGTTTTGTGCCTAAGTATCAATGCTTACAATAAAACTTCAAATACCTAAAAAGCAATCATTTTCATCATATGTGGATATAGAATGAGAATTGGAGGACACTATTTTCATTAAAATATGTCCCTAACTGAGTCCTATCTTTGAACTCATTAGCACCACCAATTTAAACTTTTGCTTGTCCTCAAGTAAAAATCAAGTTCAGCAGTTCTAATAGGATATCTCAAATACTGATACACAAAACTTAGTCATGAACATACACAATGAAATTGAAACTACTCATGCAAAGATCAATTATATACTCAATGATTTATGTTGTGACACACCATTACCAAAGATTCTCGTGCTCACAATACTTGCTACTTATCCATGTTCAAGCACAACAAAAGTAACTAAATGCCCTCACACAAAGAATGATTCCATATTTACACACAAATATTAGTCAATTTAAGATGAGTAATCAGATGCAACACTCACAAACACAAAGAGGAACACAATGCATGTTTTAACCTATAGGTTTTCCCTAATTTTCCAATTGACTTACTATTGATCAAAAAGGATTTTCTGAGGCTTGTATTGGGGCTACATGCAGAGGTATGGTCGTTTAGCCTCAGTGAATTTTTATCAACAATATTTGTTTCCTCTAGCTATCCCCTATCTTTCTTCCTCAACTCTTAGTCAAGTGCTTCTAAGCCATCTCTTTGTTCTGCCTCATAGATTGCTTTAAAACCTGATTTGTTTTTGTACTTTGATTCCAGAACATTTCCTTTTCCTTCCTTTCTTTCATTTTTCTTTTCTATTCTCTTTTTATATGCAGAGTTTCTATTTTTCTACAATACCATGGGTTTTCGATAAGTTTCTTGCACTTCTTGAGTTCACTTTTCCCTTTGTACCATAGCTCAAACTTATGATTTGAGCCTAAGTTGGATATTCACATAAATCACATAACAATAGGATTATAGGTGATGAATAACATAAGGTCTAGGTTACATAAAGTTTCTTTGAAAGAAAAGGTTAAGGATCGAGGATGTATAAAAGAGTTCCACACACTCATGAGCAGGATACAAAAAGAGGTATATGTTAAAGTTGGCTTACACTCTTAAAAATTGCCTAAGATAAAATCAAGAGGACACCTTTCTAAATGAATCAGAATAACCTAAGAAATTTCTAGGTTATTCACGTAAGGTTCAAGTTAAGCACATCACACAAGGCATTGACACTTAAGTCAAACATAATTACACCCTTTCGCTATTGTGCAATGATTATTTTAAGAGAATCAATTTGATAAATGACTAGTCATAACAAGATTCAAAGATTTCACATATTGTCTATGCAACATCATTTATTGTCGTTGTAGCCGCATATTCATGATTGTTCGATAGAGAGGACTATTCAAGTCATTGATATTGATCGAAGCTGAGACATAAGTTAATATGAAAATAACCATTTTAAACACAAGAGGTGGAAACATTTTTTGAAATAATGAAATTTTTTGGGAAGGTTCAAAAATTTTTGCAACTAGAAAACACTAAAGGAAACATAAGCTCAAACAACCGCAAAGCAGTTTTGAACCATAATTATAACACATGGCCCAATTATACACAAAAAACACAAATATCTATCACAACAAACAAGGTGAGCCTCACCCACAAAAAATATGTTTCCTCAAAAATAAATAACAACAACATCTAGAATTGACTAATGGTAATACAAAGAGAGGGTGAGGAAAGGTAATATTTATGCTTCCTCTAATCCTGTCAAGGCATCAATTCCTGATGCATCTGCCTGGAACTCGAAAAGGGCCCCCAAGAGGTATCATATTGTTCTTGAACATTTTGTTTGCCTTAGCTTCTGCAGAGATATCAACTGAAATCATTATGTCCTTCTCATGAGTTGTGCATAAGGCATGCGCAGATTAACAAAACCTCGAGCTTATGGAGGCATATTAGGGTCGATGGTAATTCATATTTTGGCCCTGTCTTCCTTGGTTTACTTTCTCTATCTGGGTAGCTCTACTCTCATTTTCTTGTCTTAAAACTCTCATGTTCTTATGCGCCTGGGTGAATAATTTCTCATTGTGGATTTTTGTCTAACCTTTTTGCAAAAACTTTGATGACAAGTTAGGCAGTAATTGAGAAAGGGGCTAGAGAAGTTCTGACTGGAGAGTAAATTTGCCAAGCTAATTTGCGACATGTTGATTCTTTTAAGGTATTCATTAAAAATATGTACAAATGATATCAGGGTGCAGAAAAAGGGCGATCAAGGAATCTTAAAGCGAGTCGCCGAGTGAAATTTGCAACTTAATTTGGTCGCCGAAAGTTACAGATCAGCCAATATATAGAGAATTCATTTAGAGTCAAAATGGTGACGTTAAGGCGAACCTACGAGCAGTTTCCAATGCTGCACTCAGCTCACCAAACAACACAATGTGCCTATTTTCATTACATTCTTTCAATTTTGACCTCGTAACCCCTGATAATGCAATTCAAACCTTTTCTACATCAATTTTAATACACGTAACATTTCCACAAAAGCAACATATAACAATTCATCTTAAATCACATTCGAGTGGTATTTTGTAAACTACACAAGAAATATTAACTAATGATCTACAATATATACTATCCCATCAGGTGATATACTTAGCAATGATTTGCACTACCAATCATTATCTTAGCAAGTACTAATTTTGATAAAATAACTGAGTTCGATTACAAACCTTTGTTGCTGAATTATTTATAATGACGTGCTATGAAGCAATGCGATCATAATCCGAGCATAATCTCACACTTAAAATACACTAAAATGTAAGAAATATAACTACTATAGCGAGAGTGTGAGCTTGTAATAGGGAAAAAGTGAAAGAAAGTTAATTAAATAGAACTTTTAAGCCTATGGTTTGTGACCATTTAGTTTCTGCTCACTCGGCAATGTTAGTCAATCTCGCCTAAAAACTCGGTGAAACACCAAATATGTTATTTCCTCGCCAAATATAACAATAATTTCAGGTCATACGGGAATCGCATCGATGGTCTTTTATGAAATTGTCAACTGGATTGGTAATGGATCGACGTAATTCTCACTCTGCAAAGTTTTACAGACTCAACCTTTAAGATATATTGAGTCAAACAATGGGAATGATCGGGCATGCCAAACTTGTCGGCGAACCAGCAAAAGGAAATATTGCTCACCTCCATACATATTTTCAAGCACTTTTCTAATTCGACACGCACACCTAACACTCAATTGCCTCCCAAACAGGGCCTTAGTTAACATCGTGGAATAACACAAGTTGACCTTCATACTCTTCTTGGGGTTACCCATAGTATAACTAGGCAAACCCCCTTCTTGTCTCAAATTGATATGAGATGATATTTAAACAATTTGGGTCTCTAACTTCATGATTGAAATTTATTGACAGATGACAATCTCTCTATGTGTGGATACATCTATTTTAATGTTTTTCAGCATGTTGTCCAACTTTTAAACTTTTTTAAGGATACACGAGGGCATAACTATGATCTACCACGTTCAGAATCTTTGGGATTTTATCGCTCATGGTAAGGTACATGTCTATCCTTCTCCCCATCCTTCCAATTAAGATATCGGTCCCTCTATTCACGATCTCAATCTTTCCGTCCTTCTTCTCTAGACTAATCTTTGTTACCACCCTGCTTCGGGTAGTTTGAACAATAACCACTACCTTGATTTTCTTGAAAGTTGACCTCCTAACTATACAGAGCTTCAAACTTCATCTCATCAGAATTCGTGTTCTCAACTCTCATGACATTGACACCATGGGTCCCTCTCCCTATAAGGTTCTTTGTAAGAACATCAAGTTGTGACATAATCTTAGCCATATTTTCGTCCCTCTCATTGTCCTTTTCGAATTGATCCTTAGATGTTAAAAGGTGACACTGGAAACTTGGTCCTCACAAGTGTACCATGCTCTGTTGATGGTTGTCATTCCATTTAAAATCTAGGGTGCCACTACGTATTGTTGCATTAGACCTCTGGGTGAGGTTTAGAAACCCCTTTGTTGATTAAGTCTAAACTCCTTTAAAAGTATTGAAGGACCACGTTATTAAAAAAAATATGTTGGGCACTATGGAACACGTTCTTTTAAACCGGAGCCAGGTTTCATGTAGAGGCTCTCCATTAAGGAGCTTGAAGGTTTGGATGTTGTCCAAGATGATCATCATCTTCAAGGGAGGGAATAAACTCACATTGAAATCGGTAACCTATTATTCCAACTAGGTGATTGAGTTGCGTGGGAACTCAGATAGCCACTTGCTTGCCTCTCCCATTAATGAGAAAATAAAAAGCTTCAACCATACTAATTCATACAAGATATTTTTAATTATTATGGTCCACACACATCTACTAAATTTCAAAGGTGCTTGTGTGGGTCTTGGTGAGCTAATCACCGAAAAGTCCCTTTGGTTGAAAGAGTTGCAACATGGTGCTTGTTATGTGGTATACCTGATTTCCCTCTACTGGGGTAAACAGGTGGAACCAACACCTTCCATGAGATGCATATCATTGATGGTAGGCTCCTAGAGATCGTTGAGGCTGCCAATATCGCCCTGATGGCCCACTGGCTCCCATTCCTCCAATTAATACTCATGCTTTATGAATTTTTACACAATTAACAAAGAAAAACTAAAAACTAAATTAGTAATCACTACACTAAATTTTCACTTGACACTAATCCCTTGCAACAACACCATTTTGATGATTTAATTTTGAGTTCGTGATCAACGACAGTAGCCTATAATATGAATATCTATGAACCAAAGGGAATATAGTAACCTAACCAAGGGTTCGTGTCCTATACCAAGGGAGTCGTACTGAAAATGGAAGTTAACCTATAATTCTGTTCTAGTTAGTAGTATCTTAAGAAATAATTGAATAAAAACAAATTCAATTGGTGACACCGAAGTGTCAAATATCGAAAAGGGAGGTTTGTTCCAAGTAGATAAAATAATTAAAATAAAAAGAAAATCAAGTATGAAGGAAAGTTGTTGGGGTATGACCGCAATATATGTTGACGTTAATCAATGGGTACATGCTTTCGGTAAGAAAATTTGCAAATTAACGGTGTAACAACCCTAAAAATGTATATGCCTACAATTAGACTGGGTTCACACGGACTGATGCGCGTAGAAATAGACCTCTGAACCCTTACGACAGCCAAGCCAACTAACTTGGGGATTTAGTTGAGCTAGGAAAGGTTGTATCCAGCCATGTAGGGCTCCCGAATATGAAGATTTACTTGGATGAGTCTTTACCGGACTTAAAAAGGGGAAATCTTAAGTGTGGACGACTTAGGGGAAAAATGGTCTTTTTCCATGCTAAGGGTAGTATCATAATTACCCTAATTGTATAATAAATTATTTAATTAATAAGTTGGAGGGGCATTTTGTGGAGAGAGGGCAAAAAATTAGCTGTTAGAGTGAAGTCTTGCTCCACCGGGTTCGAACCTAAGTGGAAGGGATGATATAAATTATTATTTTTATTTAATTTGGTAAATTAATGTAATTTATTAATATTAATTTTTTATTGGCTGATTTAACATAAAAGGGAAATCAGATTTTTTAATATTTAACTAAACCTATTTGACTAAGTCCTAAACTAGACTCCTAAGCCTAAGACAACTCTCTCCTCTCATGTCTATCTCTTACTTTCACAATCAAAACAACTCTCATTTGATCACATTCTCTCTCCCAAATAACGTACAAGAACAGAAGATAAACCAAAGTTCTTCACACTTGAATAACTCATAACAAAAATTTTAAATAAACAACTAATAAAAAACATTAGGCAAAGGAAGAAGATTTTTCGTCAAAAGTTTGGTGTTGAAACTTTGATTTGGACGTGAGTGTTGGAGCAGGTCTGGGAAGTAACTTCAAGGTTTGTACGTCATAAAAGGTATGGGTTCTCTTCTCTCTTGGTCCCTTTCCTAAAAGACCCCTTAAGGTTCAGTATATTTTGTCCGAAAACTAGGGTTGTTTCCACATTGCATGTCCATACATCCATGTTCCACCAAGATGTATCACAATCTTAAATATATCTATTTGTGGGATCGCATGAAGAAGGACATTGCCAATTATGTAGCCAAGTGTCTTATTGTCAACAGGTTAAGGTAGAACATCTTAAACCTAGTTGTCTTACTCAGATTATTGAGGTTCCGACTTGGAAATAGGAGGCTATTAATATGGACTTCGTGGTTGGTCTTCTGAAGACTAGGAGACAACATGACTCTATATGGGTTATTGTGGACAGAGCAAAGGATTATGTGAAACTCTACATTGATGAGATTGTGAGATGGCATGGGATTCCTTTGTCTATCATTTTAGATAGAGGAGCTCAGTTCACTTCACATTTCTGGAGATCCTTCAAGAAGATCTTAGGCACGCAGGTGAAGCTTAGTACTGCCTTTCATCCTCAAACTGATGGACAGGCAGAGCACACCATTAAGACAATGGAGGACATGCTGAGGGCGTGTGTGATTGACTTCAAGGTTAGTTGGGACGACCATATGCCTTTGATAGAGTTCTCGTATAATAATAGTTATCACAATAATAATAGTTATCACACCAGCATTGGGATGACACCATATTAGGCAATGTATGGTAAGAGGTGTAGGTCTCTAGTTGGGTTGTTCGAGGTTGGAGATTCATCCATTGTGGGTCTAGAGATCATTCATTAGGACTTAGAGAAGGTCAGGGTGATTAGGGACAGGTTGGATACTTCTTACAGATGGCAGAAGTCTTATGTAGACAACAGAAAACGACCCTTAGAATTTGATGTTGGTGACCAGGTCTATTTGAAGATATCACCTATGAAGGGGGTGATGAGGTTTGCTAGGAATGGGAAGTTTAGTCCGAGGTATGTTGGGCCATATGAGATCCTACAGCGTTTGGGAGAGGTGGCCTATGAGTTGGCATTTCCTGCGGAACTAGCTTCTGTTCATCTAGTCTTTCATGTCTCTATATTAAGGAATTGCCTACGTGATCCAACATCGATTCTACCTGTTGAAGATATGGGGGTTGATTAAAATTTGTCCTATGAGGAGGTACCTGTTGAGATATTAGACAGACAGGTCAAGCGGCTGAGGAACAAGGAGATTGTCACAATGAAGTTATTGTGAAGAAATCATCCTGTTGAGGGTTCTACGTGGAAGGCCGAGGCCGATATGAGATCCCGCTACCCCCATCTTTTCAACTCTTGAGGTTAGACTTCCGACTCTTAAGTCTAAGTTTCTTTATTTCTCCATTCTTTGTTTCTATTGCTTAATTGTGTATAGTAACTATGTTATGATCTGACTGGCATTACGCAAAATAGTTAGTAGTGTCATTCGGGGACGAATGTTCTTAAGGGGGGATAATGTAACAACCCTAAAAATGGATATGCTAAGTACTTCTTAATGTGTCTAGAATGCCTATGATTAGACCGGGTTCACACGGATTGATGCGCGTAGAACCAGACCTCTGAACCCTTACGATATCCAAGACAACTAGGGGAGTTAGTTGATCTAGGAAAGGTTGGGTCAAACCATGAAGGGCTCCCGAATATGAAGGTTTACTCAGATGAGTCTTTACCGGACTTAAAAAGGGGAAATCTTAAGTTTAGAGGGTCTAGGGGTAAAATGGTCTCAGGATAAGGGCAGTATCTTCATTGCCCTAAATATATAATTTAATTATTTAATTAATAAGATGGAGGGGCATTTTGGGGAGAGAGGGTCAAAAATTAGCTCTTAGAGTGAAGTCTTGCTCAACCCAGGTTCGAACCTAGGTGGAAGCGATGATTTAAGTTGTTTTTTTATTTAAGTTTGTAATTTAATGTAATTTATTAGTATTTATTATTTATTGGCTGATTTAAAATAAAAGGGAAATCATATTTTTAAATATTTAACTAAACCCTATTTGACTAAGTCCTAAACTAGACTCCTAAGCCTAAGATAACTCTTTCCTCTCACGTCTATCTCTCACTTTCACGATAAAACCAACTCTCATTCATATTCTCTCTGCCAAATAACGTACAAGAACAAAAGATAAACCAAAGTTTTTCACACTTGAAGAACTGACAACAAAAATTTTAAACAAACAACTAATCAAAAACGTAAGGCAAAGGAAGGATATTTTCCGTCAAAAGTTTGGTGTTGAAACATAGATTTGGACGTGAATGTTGGAGAAGGTTTGGGAAGAAACTTAAAGGTTTGAACGTCATAAAAGGTATGGTTTCTCTTCTCTCTTAGTCCCTTTCCCAGGAGACCCCTTAAGGTTCAGTATATTTCTTGCGAAAACTAGGGTTGTTTCCCCGTTGCATGTCCCTATCACTAGCTCCCATTGAATCATAGGTGAATTAAATGTTCAAGAATAATGCTGCCTACATAGATCAGAATTGAGATCTTTGCATACATACAAGATGTATAAGTCTTGTACCACATAATCTTAGAAAGATATGAATCACTAAACGAATTATGATTGAAGCCTAGCATGTTATTGGTCACTTTGGCTGGTGATTCCACCTCTTCTTGGTGTGGGGGAGACACTGGATTTTATGATGCTCACTTGATCTATGTCGGTTAAAGTTCAAGCTCTTAATGAATGAATGAGGCCAGCCTCAAATGACGCACATAATTCAAATGAATGATACCAAAGGCGTAAGGATAGCATGATCAAGAGGTGAGCTAGACTTAAGTAATGAAACTAGGTCATTCTTGATCATTGCACAGCGAACCCGATGAAAGTGTTAAACTACATCCTAGGTATAGCTGGTGTTTACACAAGCCTATGAAAGAAATGAAATGAAGTACGTATGAATGAATGAAGCATACTCTGTGTTTTCTAAAGAAGGCTCCCTAGTTGAGATACCATATTTTGAGCCCTTATTTTTGGAAGTCTTAATGTCAAGTCCATAATTCCAAGGTCTCATGGCCTATGAATGAATGATATGAAAGATGTTATGTGATATATGTAATATGTTATGTGCTATGTGTAAGATGTTATCTGCTGTGTGCAATATAGTTAGTATGATGATGCATGTTTTTCTCATGGTATGACTTTCACAATCAAAATTTGGAAAGTCTTTCACTTTCATAATCCAAATTTGGAAAGCTCACTAGCTTTACTAATCCCTATCTGGCAAGTCCACTGACTTGACTTTCCATAATCATGTTGTTAGGAAAGAGATGTTTTTACTCATGCATGTCCTTGGTGTGTGCTTGAATATATCCATACTTAGTACAAGTGTGTAATAATCCCATACAATTCTACAATTTTAGGTGCAGGCACAGGAGGATGCTAGAGCTTACAGGTTGACGTTGCAGCTATCCGGACTTTGTAGGCCTTCATGCTTTCGAGATGTCTACCGTTATTATCTAGCTTAGATGTAGGCTATAGCTAGTGGAGTATGTACCACTAGTGTTTCTTTCCACTTTTGTTGATACTTTGTATTGGTGTCTTCTTGGCAAAAATACATTTAATAAAATTATGAACTGATTCTTTCATTTGATTATCTCTTTATTAGATGGTTAATTTTTGAACGCCTATGATGTTAAGTAGTATGTGTATATGTATGTTAAGAAACAAAAAGTTTCAAGTTTTTCCGCTAAAATTAACCTAGATGAAGTAAGGATGACGTATGCAGGCTTGTCTGCGACCTCTGACAGGTCAACGACGCCGGTCTCGTCTGGGGTCTAGATTCCGGTATTGACAAACGGTAACTAGGCTACGGTTTAGGTGATGGTAAATTCCCTCTCAATAAACTTTCTCCATATCAAATGGGTTCCTCTCGGACACGAATACGTCTAATGAAAAACAGCCTACGCCTAGTTCACTCTAGTACTTTAGATCAAGAGTATGTTTATATGGGACTAAGTCTCACCCTCTTTGGTTGAGCCTCAAGTCGCCCCACTCCTTAGGACATAAATTCAGCAGCCTTGGTTTAACAAACACATTCTTAAGCAAGCCGAAAACACATGGGTGGTTTTGTATTTGAAACTATAAACTAATTAAACTAAACCACAACCACTAGGTGAAATCACCATTAAAATTCATCAAATCCTATCAGCAACCAAGACCCAAACAATAATATCAACACATATTTGCTAAATCACACCCTAGAAATGGGGGTTTTAGCCACACAACAAGAAACAATAAAATAAACCAAAAATGAGAAAGAAATCAAATAGGTATAAGAAATTAAACCTGAATATGAGCAAAGGGCAAAGGGAAAAGAAAGGAGAAGACTGACTTACAATTTGAGCAAGCAGAACTTCTTTCTTCAAGTCTCCCACAAAAGCCTCTCCAAACTTGAGAGAAAATACCAAAAACATAAGTGCTAAAAGTGAAAGTTGATAATAATATTTAGACCATTTAAATGAATAACTAAGGCTAGTATTGTAGTTTTTAGATTTCGTGCTGGTGAATCCTTTCGGCGAATTTAGTCATGAATCGCCAAGTGATTGGTGATTCGCCCTTCTTGTAATTCATCGCCGCTAGTGCTTTGCCTTTATCATCTATGTGTATGGTGACATTGGGAGGAATACTTCTGCTTCGTAAAACTATTCGGCGAACCACCTACTGCTTCTTTTCTTCGCTTTTGAATCTGCTTCCTTCAGGGCTTCACATGTTGTAACAAGTGCGAATTGTATACCATTAGAAAATTGCAAAGTGTGCTTGGAAATGCTGAATTTTCAACTTCAATTCTTCGCATCCTTTTTCTTCTAGTTTTGGACCAAAGTATCCATGCTTAAAATAAAACTTCAAATACCTAAAACTCACGCGTTTTCATCAAATATTGAGATATAATAAGAATTTCAGAATACTATTTTTATTTTTAAAAAAAGAAAGGCCCAAAATGAGTCCAATCTGAGCACTCAACACTCACTATTTTTACTAAGGGGTTCAATATATGAATAAGTAAATATATGAATTCACTTGAGGATTCAACACCTACTTTATATACATGATGAGTATTTTTAACATGTATAAGTAGTTTAATTTCTGGCAAAGCAGAACCATATAACAGTGGAAATAACTTCAACAAGATCCAATATATCCAAGAAGGAATAATGAACTATCAAGTTTTGTTGGACATATTTGAAAAGAAGACAAGATGAAAATACTTCACGTTACATTAGATTGGCTCTTTATCATTTTTAATTGATATATTTGTAAAAGTATGTTTGAGGTTGATAACTCAATTTCATTCTTGGATTCTATACCGGTGCATTTTCAAGTATTCTCATTTGTAATACAATCATAGAGTACTGTATTACAAATTCTTTGATTATCATAGAATACCTACTTTTCTTTAGCTATTATTTTTTTCATGATTTTTAATTAGTACGATTTTGTTTCCTCATTACGATTGACAAGGTAAGGCCTAGCCCCCCTTGCTTGTATGTCACATCCGGGAATACTCCCTAGACTTAATCGGAAGCATCGTCCTCTTTGAGGACTAAGACTAGCCTTCTTACCTTAAATCATTACATTCATAGGTCAAATTTAGCACAAAATTTAGAACTTTTCATTACTTCTACTAGGAGGTTTACATAGACCTCTACATACACATAATATATATATATATATATATA